>NC_071255.1:5895027-6195027 GCF_023375685.1 Ictalurus furcatus | reverse complement strand
AATTTCTAACACAACACAGGTTTATCCAAAACAATCCAAAGTCAAATATAGATGTGCAACAATTATTGGCACCCCTATGAATTCATATGAGAAAAATATATTTGAAGTATATTCCCATTGATATTTTACATTTTCCAGCACACCTGGGTGACTAGGAACAGGAAATTGTTCAACCATGACTTCCTGTTTCACAGGGGTATAAATATGAGGTAACACATGGGCTAAATTCCCTTAGTCATTCATAACAATGGGTAAGACCAAGGAATATAGCTGTGATGTGCGGCAAAAAGTTGTTGAGCTTCACAAAATGGGAATTGGATATAGGATATATTGGATATATGCACAAGCATTGAAATTGCCCATTTCTACCATCAGGGCAATAATTAAGAAGTTCCAGTCAACTGGAAATATTTTGAATCAACCTAGAAGAGGACATGTGTCTATATTGTCTCAATGAACTGTGAAGATGATGGTAAGATGGAAGAGTGGCCAAAAAATCTCCATGGATCACAACTATAGAATTACAAAAGTTAGTTGCATCTTTGGGTCAGAAAGTCTCCAAAACTACAGTACAAAGTCACCTCCATTACCACAAGTTGTTTGGAAGGGTTTCAAGAAAAAGACATCTCATCCAAAAACAAACTCAAGCGTCTTCAGTTTGCCAGACACTACTGGAGCTTCAACTCAGATTGAGTTCTATGGTCAGATGAAACCAAAACACCAGAGGTGTTTTGTTTGCAATTGTTTGAGATATATATATATATATATATATATATATATATATATATATATATATATATATATATATATATATATATATATATTGCAAATCATGTTTATTGTCAAAATTTACAGCCTTCAGCTGTTTGCAATGAACAAATCCAACAAAAGCAATGGAGGTAGTACTTTTAATGCTTATAATGATTTCTTCTGCTGTAAACGAGACACATAGCTTCTGGCAGCGTTCCTGAGGAACCTTAACCCAATCCTCATGAGCAACGGCCTCCAGTTCAGTAATATTCTTCTTCAAATCCGACCAGAGATTTTCTATGGGGTTCAAGTCAGGTGACTGTGATGGCCCTGTAGAATCTTCCAGGACTTCTTCTGCAACCAAGCCTTGGTGGAATTTGAGGTATGCTTGGGATCATTGTCCTATTGGAAGGTCCAGTGACACCCAAGCTTCAGCTTCCTCACAGACAGCATGATGTTTTCTCCTAGGATTTCCTGATACTTCAATAAATCCATCTTGCCTTCCACTCGGTGCAGGTTTCCAGTGCCAGAGGATGCAAAGCAGCCCGAGAGCATCACCAAGCCACCAGCATGCTTGACTGTGGACAGAGTGCTCTTTCGTCATTCTTCTTCCTCCAGACATACCACTCATCGATTGTGCAAAAAAGTTCCAGTTTTGTTTCCTCGCTCTACAGAATAGAATCCCAAAATTTATGTGGCTTATTTATATGCTTTTGAGGCGACTGTTCTTGTGCTTTTGGGTCAGTAGTGGTGTATGTCTTGGAGTTCTGGCATGAAAACCTTCTGCGTTTAGTACGTGCCTTACTGTGCACACTGAAACCTCAGTGCCTGTTGCCACCAAGTCTTGCTGCAGGTCTTTTGCAGTTAATCAAGGAATTTTCACAACCTGCCTTCTCTTAAATCTGGCTGCACCCCTAGCTTCCTTTTTCTTCCCCATCCAGGTATTTAATATGTTTTATGCCCCTAGCCAATTATGGTATTTCATGTGTTCCAGCTTGTTATGTCCCTCCTTTTATGTCCAGGGGTATAAGGGACATAACATATTCTTTTATAAATCAAAAATAAAGCAAATATTTTTAAGCTAGGGAAAAAAATTAAATCACCACTATTGAGGTATGTTGTGTGGAAATGAAGAATGAGAACGGTTTCTGAATGAGTTTTTGGTACTGTATTAAATGATAATGGTACAAATATTTACAGTAATCATACAAAACAAATTAACAAGTATTTACAATAAACCAGGGAGCAACATACAACCAGTATTTACATGTTACAGGTGCAGAACACAGGAGAGTGGGACAATGAGCGGTGCTAAATCAAAGAAATTAACAAAACAAAACAACCACTATCTCCCAATACCCACAATTCTTACCCGACTAACGTCCTCAAAAATAAAGAAAAGAATTTTTGGTGCTGGAGCGCACTAACTTATCTACCCTAGCTATATATGCAGAAAAATACAAAGGATGCCACCCACACCTTGCCTATACAGTTTCAAACTCTGTGTGATGCACCATGTATGTCACATGATGTACAGATGTGGTCATTAAAAATGCCCATCAAGGGAAATGGGATCCTACAATTTCATGCGGTATCACACGAGTGCTGTGGGCACAGGAAATACAAGACCATTAGAGGCAGTCATATTTCATTTGAATAAAACACGGCTTGCTAGTAGATACAGTAGTTCAGCCTGTATACTGTATACACATATATTCTTTTACCAACTAAACAGTGCTGTTTCTTGTACTGATGCCCATGATCTGCTTGTGCTTGGCCTGCAGATCTGGATTTTGCAATACGCATCAGAGCACATTAAACATTGTTGAGCCTGAAAAAAATCTAATCTATGGTTGGTTAGATTAAAGAAAAAATATTACATTAGGTTTTATTAATGTTTCTCATCAACACTTATGATAAACCTAATTTAAGCAAGTTTCTAATTACAAGAGTGAGCATGGTCGAGTCACATTTTATAGGTAGGTATATTAATGGGTGTGCGGTATGTGTATTTGGGCAGTGCAGTGGTAACATGCTGGTTTAGCATGCTAGTGGCTGGGCTTCCAGCCAAAGCTCAGTTTTTGTTTTTTTTGAATGAGTGGTTTTTTTTGTCAGTGTTTTTTTTTTTTTTTTTTCCAGAAACTTCCTCAAGATAACATTGAATGAATTCCATCTTCTCCTTTCTTGCCAATGGAAACTTTTGTTGTTTAACGTGAAAAAGTTGTTTAACATGAACACAGAAGTCCACACACTGAAAAAAAAGCTTATTGAATTTACTTAATTCAAATTCGTACATCGGTTCCCCATCATTGAACTGAGTTGTTTTGTACTGTAGTGTGGGAATCTATCAAAATTCATTCATTTTATGTATTAATTTAAACATGTGACAACATTTATCAAATGTGCTGTTGCAGAAAGAGCATATTCACAATGTGATTTACACAACCTGACTGTCACGGATACTCAGAGGTGGGTAGTAATTTACTTTGTTACATTTACTTTTAACAGTAACTTTAAAAAAAAAAAAAAAACTTTTAATAGTTAACTGGCCATACTTATGCTCTTAATCAAGTTACTTTTTAATCACAGAAATGTACTTTTACTTTGCTTCATTTGATGCCGTTTCTCTGTTACTGTTAAATATTAATGAATATATGTAGTTTTAATAATTAGTTTAAATGATGTATAATGAGGTTGCAAACCTCGAAATATGCTGCAGTGGTCTGACACAACAACTGTTCACGTTTGTAGCGTCCTGGAGAGGGGGAAGAAGTGAACATGTCTGGACACACACACACAGATTTCTCCATGTAGTCTGAAATTCAGGATTTTCCCTTGATTTTAATCAGAGCCGAAGTAACTAGTAACTTGAGTAGTCTTCTCATTGTATACTTTATTACTTTTACTTTCCACCACCACGTCTTTATCCCCAATGAACAGTTGCTCTATGAGGGTTCAGCTCTTCCTGACCAGCCGACCTACATGTTGGAGGTGTGAAAAGAAAGGTGTGAAAACGTCTTGGCCTGAACAATACCAGAAATTATCCAGACCCAACCCCAAGCACAGGTGCAAATGGCCCATAACCCTAGGCCCACACAAACCCAAAGTGTGGATGCCATTCCACTGAACTATTCAAAAGATATTTCAAATAAAACTGCACAAAAAGTTTACAAAAACAAGAGACTGACAGAAAATCCAAAGATTCTATTTATAGACATCCATAAGGATGGCAGCACCAGCAACCTGATTTTTTTTTTTTTTTTTTTTTTTTTTTTACATGTATTCAGTGGGGGAAATAATATTGAACGTGTCAACATTTTTTTTCAGTAAATGTATTTCCAATGAGGCCATATGAAATTTTCACCAGACATCAGTATTCACTCAAGAAATCCACACACATAAAGAAATCTTGTCATTAAAGTCTATAAATAACATTATGTGTAATAAAGTGGAATGACACCAGGAAAAAAGTATTGAACATGCTAAATAAAAGCAGTTCTCCAAGGCAAGGAATCAGCTGAAATCCGTAAGTAGTTAGAAAGTAATTATACCTCCTATCTGTGCAAATTAATGTCAGCTGGGTTAGTAAATTTATGGTCTATAAAAAGGCTTTTTTGTTACCAAGGTGTCACACAAGAAACATCTCATGATGGGTAAAAGCAAAGAGCTCTCCCAAGACCTTTGCAGCCTTATTGTTGCGAAACATATTGATGGAATCGGACACAGAGCTTCAGAAACACTTGGAGGCAGCAGGTGCCATTGTCACAGAGAAAACAATAGGCAGAACACTCCACCACCATGGCCTCTATGCACACTCACCCCACAAGACTCCATTACTAAAGAAAAGGCATGTCAAAGCTCATTTAAAGTTTGTTGCCAACCCATTTGGACAAGCCTATGAAACACTGGGAGAGTGTAGTCTGGTCTGACGAGAACAAAATGTAACTTTTTGGCTGTCATACTACACACCATGTTTGGAGAAGAAATGACACTGCACATCACCCTTAAAACACTATACCAACATTGAAGTTTGGAGGTGGAAGCATCATGGTGTGGGGCTGTTTTTCATCACTTGTTACTGGCAGACTTCATGTAATTGAAGGGAAAATGAATGGGAACCCTTACTGGGAGATTCTTGAGAATAATCTGCTGCCATCCACCAGGATGATGAAGATGAGACGTGGGTGGACCTTCCAGCAAGGACAACGATCCAAAGTATACAACAAAGGAAAACCTCAATTGATTTCAGAGAAATAAATCAAGGTGTTAGAATGGCCCAGTGAATCACCTGACTTGAATCTAATTGAACAAGATTTAAAGACAATATGTTTAGAAGAATGGGCCAAAATCACACCTGAATACTGCAGCCCATTAATTTCTTCATACAGGAAATGTTTTGAAGCTGTCATTACAAACAAAGACTTCTCCACTAAGTATTAAATAAATTTCAGTTAGCGTGTTCAATACCTTTTTTCTGTGTCATTCCTCTTTATTACACATAACTTCATTTATGGACTTTAATGTTTGGATTTCTTTATATGTGTGGATTTCTTGAGTTAATATCAAAGTCTGGTGAAAATTTCAAGTGAATAGCCTCATTGGAAATATATTTACTGAAACAAATGTTGACGTGCCCAATACTTATTTCTCCCACTGTATATACATGTGTGTGTGTGTGTGTGTGTGTGTGTGTGTGAGAGAGAGAGAGAGATAACAGAGGGGAGCCCCATACTTGTATTGCTTGTGGGTTTGACGCCCGGCCGAGTATCTCCAGAGTACAGGATCAGACACAAAGAAGAAGCATGGAAAGATAAGGCGTTTCTTTTCCAAGAATCCACTGAGGGATTTCTGGCACACCTCAAGCTGTTCCAGCAGGTGAGGGAGTAGTTGAGACAAAGTCTCATTCCCCACGCCGCACTGCACTACCCCTACCACCTCATGTGCCCTCTGCATGAGCCTTTGCCATGATTTATCAATGTTTTGGAACCCTTTAGCTTCCTTTAAGACTGGTTAAAGTAGTCGAAATGGTGAAAATGTCACTTGAATAGCCTCATTGGAAATATATTTACTGAAAAAATGTTGATGCGTTCAATACTTATTTCTGCCACTGTAAACCCCATACCTGGCACAGGGCCATAATTTCAAACTTTCCCTCTGCTGAAAGAAAAGACATATATGGGAGTTTCCAGATAAAAATAAAAATAATAAGTAAGACACAACAACTGTCAGCATCAACATATTAAACAAATTTGTAAAATGTAAATTAAAACAGAATGCAATGATTTGCAAATCTCATTAACCCATATTTTATTCACAATCAAACGTATAAAACAAAAATAAAATGTTTAAACTCAGGAAATTTTAATGGGAAAATAAGGTAATTTTGAATTTGATGGCAGCAACACATCTCAAAAAATATTGGTGAACTTCTGCCCATCTTTACTTCTGAGAGACGCTGCCTCTCTAAGATACTCTTTTCATACCCAAAAATTATACCATGTTATGGACAGTGCTGGAAGGGGAACTGGTACAGCCAGAGAGATGACCATCTCTTTATACCAGGGGTGCACAATTAGAATTCAAAGAGGTCCAGTGATTAACATTTTCGCCCCCTAAAGGTCCAAACCATTAAAATGTCTAATGTGCATTATGATTTGGGGCATATGTCATATATATGTATAGCTAATAAACAAAGTACTACATTTCAATAACATTTCAACAATATTTACTGCACATTTTCGATGCAGACACTGTAAAATAAATATTCAGTCTAATGATAAATAAACGTAAGCCTATCACAAATGTTCTCATTTCAAGCAAAACAAGACTGCATCTTCATGAAAAAATAACAAACGTGCCTGTTGGACAGTGCAAGAGGACTCTGGTGGACTGATCATACTGGGCTTTGAGTTCATTTATTTTGTGTGCCCTCACCTCAGACTGCTGTGAATATCTTCTTCTTCTTCCAGCCATCTTCTATACCGCTTTATCCTTTTCAGGGTCACAGGGAAACCTGCAGTTATCCCAGGGAGCATCGGGCACAAGGCAGGGTACACCCTGGACAGGGTGCCAATCCATCGCAGGGCACACAATCACATACACATTCACACACCTATTCATACACTACGGACACTTTGGACATGCCAATCAGCCTACCATGCATGTCTTTGGACTGGGGGAAGAAACCGGAGTACCCGGAGGAAACCCCCGCAGCACGGAGAGAACATGCAAACTCCGCACACACACAGGTGGGAATTGAACCCTCAACCCTGGAGGTGTGAAGCGAACGTGCTAACTAAGCCACCGTGCGCCCTGCTGTGAATATGTTTGCTCAAAAGATCTGTGCTTTGTCTCAGTGGCACTTCACGTTGCCACTTTTTATTAGAGCCATGGTCTCTGAGCATATCAGACAGAGTGGTTTGGCACTCGCTGTGGGAAGGATAAAGGCAAAGAGTAAAAAAATAATGCATGGCTGCTTAGGGCTTCCATGGGATTGGGTTCACTGTTTTTGAAGAGGATGAATCCTGTAACTTTTCCACCAGTTACTTACTGACACGTGGATCTCCCCTTCCCCCCCAACTATTATAACCTCTTAACAGTGCTTCTCTTTGAGTAAAATTACAACCTGTCTCTGAATGTGGACAAAACAAAAGAGATGATTGTTGACTTCAGGAGAGCATGGAACAACCAATCTCACTGAATATCGATGGCTCCTCCATGGAGATCATCAAGAGCACCAAATTCCTTGGTGTTCACCTGACAGAGAACCTCACCTGGTCCCTCAACACCATCTCCATAACCAAGAAAGCCCAGCAGCGTCTCTACTTCCTGTGAAGGCTGAAGAAAGCCCATCTCCCACCTGCCATCCTCACCACATTCTACAGAGAAACTGTTGAGGGCACCCTGAGCAGCTGCATCATTGTTTGGTTTGGAAAATGCACCTCATTGTATCACAAGACCCTGCAGCGGATAGTGAACACAGCTGAGAAGATCATTGGGGTCTCTCTCCCCAGCATCACAGACATTTACACCACACACTTAATCCGCAAACCCGGCAGCATTGTGAATGACCCCACACACCCCTCAGACACACTCTTCACCGTCCTGCTGTCTGGAAAAAGGTACCAAAGCACAACTGTGACCAAATTTATTTTTTTAATTAGTGAAAGTACCACTAACTTTTAAAAACCCTTTTTGGAAAAGGAATGCCATTTGTTTAATTGGGCAATCCAGAAAGTAAAATGCATATGCTCACTTACTGTAGGTTTAGTAGCTTTGGATTCACATGCAGATGTACTGGGCAATTAATAAGCAATTATCATCAATAAGTAATCTTAGCTTTTGCCTCATCAAATTGAAGGGGAGGAGCAGAAGCATAAAACTTGAGGCATATAAATTTTATACAGGTCAAGTTATTTGTAAGTATTTGCAGTCTGTGACATCGCAGTGGAGGGAAAAGCATTTTACTCAAAGAGAAGCACTGCTGAGAGGTGATGATGGTTAGGGAAGGGGAGATCCATGCATGAGTAAGTAACTGCCAAAAAAAGTTCTCATCCTCCTCAAAAACACAAAGAATTTCTTTGTTGCTGAACCCAATCTGATGGAAGCCCTAAACAGCCGTGCATTATTATTTTTTTCTTTGCCTTTATCCTTCCCGCAGCGAAAGTCCAGCAACTTGTATACACAGTACAATTTTGGGTGTGAAAAGAGTATCTTAGAGAAGCAGAGTCTCTCAGAAGTAAAGATGGGCAGAGGTTCACCAATCTACATTTCCTCAGTTTAAACATTTGAGATGTTTTCTACGTTCTGTTGTGAATAAAATATGGTTATATGAGATTTGCAAATCATTGCATTCTGTTTTTATTTATATTTTACACGTTTTACATGTTGATGCTGACAGTTGTGTTTTCCTCATTTTTTTATTCTTAGCTGGAAACCCTCACAGTTGCCTTTTCTTTCAGCAGAGGGAAAGTTTGAAATTATGGCTCTGTGTCATGCATGGGGTTTATTCATGTGAAAAGGTTGCTGGTGATCAGGTTGCTGGTGCTGCCAACCTCATGGAGGTCTGCAAATAGAGTCTCTGGATTTTCTGTCAGTCTTTTGTTTTTGTAAACTTTTTGTGCAGTTTCATTTGAAATGTCTTTTGGATAGTTCAGTGAAATGGCTACATACTTTGGGTTTGTGTGGGCCTGGGTTATGGGCAATTTGCACCTGTGCATGGGGTTGGGTGTGGATTATTCCTGCTGTTGTTTTGGAATACATTTTCACACCTTCCTTTTCACACCTTCAACATGTAGGTCAACATAGAGCAACTGTTCAGTGGGGATAAATATGTGGTTGAAAGTAAAAGTAATAATATTAATAATTACTTGTGTGTGTGCTCTGACAAACTCTCCCCCCTCTCCGGGATGCTTGTCATATCACAGCAAACCAGTGGCTACATTTCCCATCCTGAATGGCGGCCTACAAACATGGCCACCATGGACCGCAATTCCCAGAACACTCACCTTCATTCTAATCACGCACACCTGCATCAAATTCACAGCACAATCACAACCACAGTTTAAAAGGACCTTCTATGCATTCATTCTTTGCGAAGTATAAGCTAAGTTAAAAAAAAAAATTCTGCCGTTACTAAGCCTTGATACCTTGTTTGTTGATTCTGGTTTTTACGTTGTTCTTGTTTTTGCCCTCAACTTTTTGCCTTGCATTGTTTGGACTGTTTGCCTGATTGCCTGACCTCTGTCTGTCTTTGTTTATTGATTTCTATTTCTACCTGATCCTTTGGATTAAACTATTAACCTGCACTTGCACAGCCTCCATTACGTGACAATACTTAAAATGTGAGCAGTTGTTGTCAGACCACTGCAGCGCATCGCGAGGCTCACGACCTCTTTATACACCATTTAAACTAATTATTAAATTTGCATATATTCATTAATATTTAACAGTAATGAAAGAATGGCATTGAATGTAGTGAAGTAAACATACATTTTTTTTATGTGATTAAAAATGAACTTGAGTAAGAGTATAAGTATGGCCAGTTAACTATTAAAAGTATATATATTTTTAATTATATTACATTACATTAAAAGTAAATGTAATTAAGTAAATTACTACCCACCTCTGAGTGTCCATGATAGTCAGGATGTGTAAATCACGTTGTGAATATGCTCTTTCTGAAACAACGCATTTGATAAATGTTGCCACATGTTTAAATTACTACATAAAATGTTTGAATATTTGGTTTAATTTTGATCGATTCACACAGTACAGTACAATATAACTCAATATAATCACGTGGAACCGATGTATGAATTTGAATTAAGTAAATTCAATGAGCTTTTTTTCAGTGTGTGGACTTCTGTGCTCACTTTAAACCAGTTTTTAAATAACTTTTAATCAAAGAAAAGAACAAAAGTTTCCATTGACTATAAATGAGAAGATGGAATTCATTCAGCGTTACCTTAAGGTACTTTCTACAGTGAAAAAAACCTTCTTACTTAAAAAACATTAAACTGACCTGAGACTTGAAACCTGGTCTCTGGTATAATAAATGTGTATCTTACTACTGTGCTACCCAAATACACATACACCATACATATAGGTTTATCGTACATGTTGATGTGAAACATATTTTATGTAAACCATACATAATATTTTTCTTAAATTTAACCGACTACACATTCCATTGTTTTCAGGCTCAACAACGTATAATGTGCTCTGTTGCTTGTTGCAAAATGGTTCTGAGAGAGGTTCACAGATCCGTGGGTCAAACACAAGCAGATCATGGAACAGCATGGTTTGTTTGGTAAAAGAACATGTGTATACAGTACAAAAACTATACCACTTAGATACCACTTAGGCCATGGTTGGCTAACCTTGCTGTCCACCATTTAAATTCAGAAAAACAATTACTTTTTATGACTCCCCCTAGACCGTTCATCCAATTTTCACCAAAACTGAAACAGACAATGCAGACAAAATGGAACTCAAGTTGATTGGTCAAACCATTCTCAACGCACATATGAATTTAAAAGCGACCATGCCAAAATGGACATGATGCTATTTCACCACAATGCTGCATGGGCATCATAACATGAGGGTACCTGCACAGTTTTGGAACAGCACCAACTAGTGTTCACGAGATATGAAAAAAGCACATTTTTGTGTTTGTCATATGGTTTGACAAAATTGGTTTGTAATAAAATCATGACTATGCTAAAATCATGCTTGCTTATCTCCTTACTTTGCCTCTATAGTGCTTGGCCCTGTAATTACTGCTTGCAGCTAATTTTCTCTCTGGGTCTGTCTGCAAATTCCATAAGCATAAACACACTTTAGAAACAGGTGCAACATTTAAACAATGAGCTACCTGAGATTATTCAACAGATACTTCCTCAACAGCAACAATTACAAGGTATTGGCTAAAACAGTCACAGCACTGTTCTCATGGTGAACACTCATTCAGTATTACTCAATAACTCTATACACAAAATTAGGAAACTCTCCAAAGCAGTCAAGTTTGATCATATAGAGCTTAACATAGTTAAGAAATTTATGCAGGACCTTTTTAGCAAATTTAATGTTTCAGTAAGAAGCCAAAGTGGAGGTGCGACACCTCCTTGCCTATTCTTGCTTGATATGGTTGAGAGTGTTATAAGCATCTTCTTATTTCTGTCAATCCACAAAGAATGGAGATGGGGTTGCTTCTTAACCTGCTATTATTCACTGCCACTAAGGATATTCACTGGGTCTGCCCAAGCAAGCAATTCATGGATAAGGCAGAGTGCTTTACCCTCACTGGCTGACTCATGACTGCTTACAGATGCTTACAGTCTTCCATGGACTATGGTTCATTACCATAAATTTTTATTTCGGTGTTGAATAGCCTGTATATGATTGTGTGACAGGAATTTTTAATTCTATAATTGAATAACATATCTGGATTTTCTGTGCGTGTCAAAAGATGTTCTGCCTATAACAGTCCTCAGAGAGTCTGTCCCTCAAATAAACCCTCAAATAAAATTAGCATTATTTAGCACGCCCCCCGCTTCCACAATGTATAGATGTTGGTGGGTTTCTCACATGAACTGCTTGCTTCAGGTCCTTCCACAACATTTCTATTGGATTAAGGTCAGGACTTTGACTTGGCCTTTATTCTTCTCTAACCATTCTTTGGCAGAATGACTTGTGTGCTTAGGGTCGTTGTCTTGCTGCATGCCCCACTTTCTTTTGAGATTCAGATCACAGTCGGATCATAATTCTGACATTTTCCTTTAGAATTCACTGGTATACTTCAGAATTCATTGTTCCATCCTGGCCCAGATGCAACAAAACAGGCCCAAACCATTATGCTACCACCACCATATTTCACTAAATATTATTTTATATTTCTAATCCATCCACAAAACTTTATTCCAATAGTCTTCTGGCTTATCTACGTGATCTTTAGCAAATGCAGACAGGCAGCAATGTTCTCCTTGGAACCCTGCTATGCACACCATTGTTGTTCAGTGTTCCCCTGATAGTGGACTAATGAACATTATTATTAGCCAATGTGAGAGAGGCCTTGTTACCCTGGGTTCCTTTGTGATCTTGTGGACTGTTGCATGTCTTGAAGTGATCTTTGTTGGTCAACTATTCCAGGGGATGGTAACAATGGTCTTGAATGTCCTCCATTGTGTATTGGTGGAGTCCAAACTCTTTAGAGATGGTTTTGTAATCTTTTGCATCCTGGTGAGCATTAACGACTCTTTTTCTGAGGTCTGCAGATATGTCCTTTGTTCGTGTCATGATACACTTCCACAAACATATGTTGTGAAGATCATGTTGAAAGCTTCCTGTTCTTTAAATACACCTGATTGATTGAAAATGGGTTGAAAAACAGGTGATATATATATATATATATATATATATATATATATATATATATATAAAATACATAATTATATATTACAATTGGGAAAGTCCAAGAAGCACAGTGTAGATCTGAAAAAGCAGATGGTGGATTTACATAAGTCAGGAATGTCTCTTGGAGCCATTTCTAAACAATCGCAGATTCCAAGATCATCAGTTCAAACAATTGTACATAATTACAACTGCACTAATTTGGAAATGGTCTAGTGCTGACAAACATCTGGATGGATGGATGGACTTTATTGATCCCAAATGGGAAATTCTAGAAAAATACAGTCAAACTTTACACAGTCACCAAAGCTCAGGACCAATCCCACAACCTTAGGGCTATAAGACCATAACTCTACCACTGTACCAGCTACTTTCTGTTGAGGCACACCCTGTATATAACATGCATGCCCAATAAAGAATTTTTTGATGAGAAAAATAAAACTAATTTAACTATTTAATTATTTTTTAATAAAAATAATTTTAAAATCGTTTCATTAGCACAAGAGAAATAAGTTGTGATCTAGAAAAAAAAACAGTTTATCTCGAGTTTATCGTGAGATAGCAAGAAAAAAAAGAGATGCATGGCTTTTCTGGACTTCTGTAATACAGAGACTTTCCACGGTTTGAAAATTCCCGCATTCCCACGTTGTGTTGCCACATGATTACAAGCCTGACTGTATTTGCAATGCAGCATGTCATTAGCCCGGTAAGTAAAACCATATGTTGTCAAAAGTTTGATTTGTTGCTATGCATCATATGCGTGTGACAGAAAGATATAAATGAATGTGAATTTTATAAATATACTCACTTTTGGGAATTTTCTATAATCAGCTTATTGCAGTAGATTTGTCATTTAGCTTCTTCTTCAGGCTTATTCTTTAGCTTCAATTAAGATAAGAGATGCACATTTCTTAGTTGAAGGCAGACACAGCAGTGAAGCTTGCAGTGGGGATCAGTGTGGTTGTCCTGAGCTGATCATATATATATGTAGTTGTGCATTTTATTTGCATTATTGGTCTACTTATCAAACATCATATTGTATTCAAATAAATTAAATTCTAGAATTTTAATTAAAAAATTCTAGAATTTTTAATAAAATTATGACTATTGAGGACAATGTTTTTATGTCAGTCAGCGTGTTTACATGGACAACAATAACCCAACATTAATCCGATTAAGACAATACTCTGATTAAGAAACTACCATGTACACAGCAATTTTTAATTACCTTAATTTGATTAAGGTCATACTCGAAGTAAACACAAATTGAATTAAGACATGTGGAGTACTCCTGTTTTAGTCGCATTATCGACGTGTATTACAGACATGTAAACACCTTAATCACATTATTAATGTCGTGTGAGAGTTTTCACCATATTTTGCGACAGAACACGATCACACACGGCAGTGCTCAACCTCTTTACGGCAAACAAGAGACCACGGCTGCGTCCCAAACCGCGTAGTCACCTACCACACAGTAGGCGAAACACATGCATATAGTAGGCGAAATACATGTATCTCGGCTACTATACAGCAGTTGAGTACGTGGTTTGGGACGCAGCCCACGCCTTCAAGCAGTCATCTATTTGCACGTACAGCATGACATATAATTAACCGCAGTTGAAGCGTTCGTAAATTTTTTAAAATAAAAACACCCAAAACTGTATACGGTACCATAACGAAGACGAACTGCATGTTGATGCGTGAAATTCTGGAGGGAACGTCAGATGGCGTAATGACGTGTGCTGTTCATCGAACTATGTTCTATAACATGTAAAACAGGATCATGAAAGGAGTATTCTAAAAGCGACTCATGTAAACACCTTAATCACAATATTGTCTTACTCAGAGTAAGGTCAATAATTAGATTACGGCTGTCCATATAAACGTAGTTATTGTCATCATTTGTCATTATCAAGTCTGATAAGAACATTTGATTATTGTTCTCTACAGAGTATCCTGATCTTCACAGAATCAAAAAGGAACTCAATCTTCTGTCCAAGCTATACAATTTGTATAACTCTGTCACTGAAAGTGTAAATGGCTACAGTGAGATACTATGGGCTGACCTCAACATAGAAAAGATCAACAGTGAAATCCAGGACTTTCAGAACAGGCACAGTATTTTATTTTTATGACATAATTTACTTGTTGTGCACATTTTTTTCACTTGAGTTTATGTAAATCATTTCTAGAATCCGGATACTTCCCAAAGCATTGAAGGATTGGCAAGCATTTAATGACTTGAAGAAAAAGATTGATGACTTCAGTGAAACCTGTCCATTGCTTCAGATGATGGCAAATAAAGTTAGTTCTTCCCAAGCCAAATTTTTAGTTTAGATGTATGCATAATAGATACAATAAATGTTACCAACAAATTACTGTCCAGTTTCAGCCAAATAATTCATTGTAATTTCTTTTTTTTTTTTGACAAATGTTTGATCTACTTGACACACATTTCTTTTTATAAAACATACACCCTTTTTAGGCAATGATGCCTCGCCACTGGCAACGCTTGAGTGACATTACAGGGTACAGTTTTCAAATGGAGTTTGAGAATTGTATTTTGAAGAAAGTCTTAGAGGCTCCACTATTGAAAAACAAAGAAGATATTGAGGTATTTTATTTTAGTAAATATTCTCAAGTACACAAACCTCACTATGAATAAAATATGACATGTAGTATATAGGTTATTTAGTTCACTGACTTCATTTCCCAAATTAACTGTTTTGCATAGGATGTGTGTATCAGTGCTGTGAAGGAACGGGACATTGAGGCAAAGCTAAAAGAAGTGGTGGCAGAGTGGAGTACACATCAGTTCACTTTTGCACCATTTAGGTAGAGAAGGGTTAAATTTAATTTATTTTAAAGGATGTCACATTTATTATTTCATAATTTCAGTTTCATTTTATCCTGCATATTAACTGTATATATAACAGTCAATATGATATGAACATATCATTTGTAGTTTTACAGTTCAATCAAAATGTACTTGATTGGGATTTTTACCATTTGATTTGAGTATGTCTAACAAAGTAAGGTGCAAAATGTTTTCTATATACAGTCAGGTCCATAAGTATTTGGACAGTTACATAAGTTTCATAAGTTTACTTCTGTACTCCACCACACTGGATTTAAAATGAAGCAAAAAAAAGATGTGATTGAGATGTAGACTTTCAGCTTTAATTCAAGGGGTGTCACAAAAATTGCATCAACCATTTAGGAATTAAAGCCATTTTTGGAGTCCCTACATTTTCACAGGCAATTGAACAATAGACTGATAAGCGGTTTCATGGCCAGGTGTGGCCTGTTTCCTTGTTATTTCACAACAAATTAAGGAGATATAAGGTCTTGAGTTGATTCCAAGTGTTGAATTTGATATTTTGAATTCAAGATAAGCATTCATGAATGTAAATACACGCGTTTTTAACCGAAGATACAAACCACTGGTACCGTAACACTCAAGAATTGAAAAGCCAGCTTAGACTTGCTTATGTATGTATGTGTATATATATATATATATATATATATATATATATATATATATATATATATAAATTGAGTGTATATATATATATGTATATATATATATATATATATATAAATTGAGTGTATATATATATATATATATATATATATATATATATATATATAAATTGAGTGTATATATATATATATATATATATATATATATATATATATATATATAGATATATAGATATATAGATATAGATATATACATACATAAGCAAGTCTAAGCTGGCTTTTCAATTCTTGAGTGTTACGGTACCAGTGGTTTGTATCTTCGGTTAAAAACGCGTGTATTTACATTCATGAATGCTTATCTTGAATTCAAAATATCAAATTCAACATATATATATATATATATATATATATGTGTGTGTGTGTATATATATATATATATATATATGTATACATATATACATATATACATATATATATATATATATATATATATATGTATACATATATATATATATATATATATATATATATATATATATATATATATATATATATATATACACATACAGTGGAACTGGTCAGTGGTGTTTATTGATGATGTGACTGCTGATAGAAGTAGCAGAAGGAATACTAAAGTGTGTAGAGCTGTACTGTCTGCTCAGATTCAGTCAAATGCTGCAAAATTGATATGGCAAAGAAATGAAATGTTCTCAAATGTCTGATGACCTAAACCCAATTGAGCATGCTTTTCACTTCATGAAGACAAAACTGAAGGCAGAAAGACCCACAAACAAGCAACAACTGAAGGCAGTAGAGGCCTGGCAAAGCACCTCAAGAGAGGAAACGCAGCATTTGGTGATATCCATGGGTTCCAGATTTCAGGAAGTCATTGACTGCAAAGGATTTGCATCCAAGTATATAAAAAAATCCTAATATTTATGGTTGTTAGTTTGTCTAATTATTTTGAGCCTGTAAAAATGGAGGGACTCCATAAAAATGGCTGTAATTCCTAATCAGTTAATGCAATGTTTTTGTTAAACCCCTTGAATTAAGTCTGATGTGAAAATATGACAATGTTTTAGGTCATATTTATGCAGAATGATAGACAATTATAAAAGGTTTCACAAACTTATGCACACACAGTATGCACAATATGTATAAAGGAGACATGTTTGGCCAGTCCATCACCTTCACCCTCAGCTTGTTTAGTGTGTTCCCTCAATGAACTGTAGCTCCCCAGTGCCAGCAGCACTCATGCAGCCCCTGACCATGACACTCCCACCACCATGCTTGACTGTAGGCAAGACACACTTGTCTTTGTACTCCTCACCTGGTTGCCGCCACACACGCTTGACACCATCTGAACCAAATAAGTTTATCTTGGTCTCATCAGACCACAGGACATGGTTCCAGTAATCCATGTCCTTAGTCTGCTTGTTTTCAGCAAACTGTTTGCGGGCTTTCTTGTGCATCATCTTTAGAAGAGCCTTCCTTCTGGGACGACAGCCATGCAGACTGATTTGATGCAGTGTGCAGCGTATGGTCTGAGCACCAACAGGCTGACCCACCACCCCTTCAACCTCTGCAGCAATGCTAGCAGCACTCATATGTCTATTTCCCAAAGACAACCTCTGGATATGACGCTGAGCACGTACACTCAATTTCTTTGGTCGACTATGGGGAGGCCTGTTCAGAGTGGAACCTGTCCTGTTAAAACGCTGTATGGTCTTGGCCACCGTGCTGCAGCTCAGTGTCAGGGTCTTGGCAATCTTCTTATAGCCTAGGCCATCTTTATGTAGAGCAACAATTCTTTTTTTTTCAGATCCTCAGATTTTCAGAGTTCTTTGCCATGAGGTGCCATGTTGAACTTCCAGTGACCAGTATGAGGGAGTGTGAGAGCGATGACACCAAATTTAACACACCTGCTCAACATTCACACCTGAGACCTTGTAACACTAACAAGTCACATGACACCAGGGAGGGAAAATGGCTAATTGGGCCCAATTTGGACATTTTCACTTAGGGGTGTGCTCACTTTTGTTGCCAGCGGTTTAGACATTAATGGCTGTGTGTTGAGTTATTTTGAGGGGACAGCAAATTTACACTGTTACACAAGCTGTACACTCACTAATTAACATTGTAGCAAAGTGTCATTTCTTCAGTGTTGTCACATGAAAAGATATAATCAAATATTTACAAAAATGTGAGGGATGTACTCACTTTTGTGAGATACTGTGTGTATGTGTATATATATATATATATATATATATATATATATATATATATATATATATATATATGGGCGACATCCTCAGCGGGACTGGAGCTCGGAGGAACGTCCTCTGCAGGGCTGGACAGCGGGACAGCTTCCTCGGTGGGACAGGACAGCAGAGCAGCTTCCTGGGTGGCAGAGACCTCCCCGCAGGTCTCTGGCTGGAGCTCCGAGGTCGCCAAGTTGACCTTGGACTGGAGCTCCAAGGTCGCCAAGTTGACCTCGGGCTGGAGCTCCGGAGCTGGGACCTCCTCGCAGGTCTCTAGCCGGAGCTCTGAGGTCGCCAGGTTGACCTTGGGCTGGAGCTCTGGAGCTGAGACCTTCCCGTAGGTCTCAAGCTGGAGCCCTAAGGTTGCCGTGTTGACCTCGGGCTGGGGCCCAGAGGTCATCAGGTTGACCTCGGGCCGGGGCTCCGGAGCCGAGACCTCCCCGCAGGTCTCTGACCGGAGCTCTGAGGTCGACATGTTGACCTCAGGCGGGAGCTCCGAGGTCGCCCTGTTGACCTCGAGCTGGTGCTCTGGAGCTGAGACCTCCCCATAGGTCTCTAGCCGGAGCGCTGAGGGCGCCATGTTGACCTCAGGCTGGAGCGCTGGATTCGAGCGTGTCCACCCACTGGTAGAAAAGGTGGAATGGCGGGCCAGGCTGGGGCTTTCCATTGACCCACCAGCCCAGACCACGAAGATGTCCTGGCCGGTAGAACTCCTCAACAAAAAGTTCCGCGAACTGGGTGACATCCTGGAGAGCGGGGGACCCAGTACTCACCAGTTGCTCCGCCCAGTTCCTGGCCGGGCCGCAAAACCGGGACACCAAGAACCCGATCCACTGGCGCTCAGTAGGCTTGGGATACGCCAGGCTGCAGAAATAAACCTGGCAGCTGCAGAGGAATTCCAGTGAGTAGCTCCCCAATCCCGCTGTCGCCAGTGGGAGTTCGGCGGCGAACCTTTGTGGGAACTGCATGGACTGGAAACGAGGCCAGTAATCCGAGCGTCTCCCAATAATGTGCCCTCCTGCTACTTCCATGGTCCGGGGCAGTATTCTGTTACGAAACAGGACTCAAGCAGGAAGTAAGCGCAGGAGTAAAGTCTTTATTTACACTTAAGCATGAAACACTCGTTTAACTGAGGTAGGAAACACTCGTTTAACTCTAGCCTGAAACAATCATTTAACTAAGGCAGGAAACACTCGTTTACTATGCCATAAACACTCATTTAACTAAGGCGTGAACACTCATTTAACTAAGGCGTAAACACTCATTTAACTAAGGCGTGAACACTCATTTAACTAAGGCCTGAACACTCATTTAACTAAGGCATGAACACTCATTTAACTAAGGCATGAACACTCATTTAACTAAGGCATGAACACTCATTTAACTATGGCGTGAACACTCATTTAACTATGGCATGAGCACTCACTTAACTATGGCATGAACACTCATTTAACTAGAGCATGAAACTAATAACAGGAAACTAGACAGAGCATGGACACATTACTGGCACCATTATTCATTCCATCTTTCCTCTATTCATGTTTGCTCTAATACTGCCCGACGTGCGTAGCAACGTGAGGGGTTTAAATAACCAGTCACAATTACCTTAATTGCTGACAGCTGGCAGCACTTCACAACCCACCCTCACACTTCCGCCAATAACTGAACCGGGCGGGGACAGAACAGGAACCAAAACAAGTGCACATGTCCATTGTAAACAAAGTCTTAGCGTTCAATGCATATGAATCAAAGGGGGCTTTGGCTGAATGCGTGATGATGTCACATGGTGCATTGTGATGAAGTCACATGACATGGGAGGAGGGACCTCCTAACAGCAAGAATGACATTCAATATGTTCTTGACCTGAGAGCAAAACTCTGAAATTTGAGTCACATAACCCAGGAGAATTTACATCAAGCACAAGAATTCAGTCCTGGCTATCTAAAAGGGGTACTTGTCAGGAATTTACACCGGAAGATCATGTGCTCATTTTACTAACCCCATTGAGCTCTAAATTTCTCACCAAGTGGCAAGGACTCTTTGAGGTCACACATCGATTTCGGGACGCCGACCACGAGGTCAGGCGAGTGGTTAGAGGTGGGGCACACCAAATTTACCACCTCAGTGTCCTCAAACCATGGAGGGAGGTAGTGTCCCATGGCTTTCACTACGGTTGTTCCAGAGAGGGAGGAGCTGGGGCCAGAGGTGAGTCTAAAAACAATGGCTCAATCAACTATGGTCCCTCTTGCAGACCGTCTCTCACTGTCCCAAATCACGGATGTTGCCAAGTTGCAAGCAGGGTTTTCCGATCTGTTCTTGCCTCTCCCTAGTCACACAAACCTCATAGATCACCACATAGAGATACCCCTAGAGGTGGTATTATGTAGCTGCCTCTATTGTCCTCCTGAGCACAAAAAGCAAATATTGTGGGATGAACTCAAGGCCATGCTCGATATGGGAGTATTCGAGAAGTCCCTCAGTCACTGGTGCAGCCTGGTAGTTTTGGTTCCCAAGGCTGATGGCTCTGTCTGTTTCTGTGTGGACTTTAAAAAAACTCAATGTGGTGTCTAAGTTTGGTGCATGCCTAATGCCTCGCATTGACGAACTGCTCAATCAGTTAGGCACAACTCATTTTTATTCAGCACTGGATTTGACAAAGGGATATTGGAAGATTCCCTTGACTCCATTATATAGGAAAGAACTGCCTTTTCCAGTCCTTTTGGTTTACTCTAGTTTGTCATGCTGTTTGGAGCCCTCACAATGTCTCATGGATAAAATCTGATATCTGCCCAGCATCTAGATAACATTATCATTTATAGTAATGTTTGGCAGCAGCACCACCGCATGAAAAGTGCCAATGTTCAGATCACTCATTGGTACCTGGCACTTCAGCAATTTAAATTCCAGGTGGTCCATAGGCCGGGGACACACATAGCTATGGTGGATTTCCTTTCCTGGTAAGGGGGAAGGGGAGGAGTCGACGGCAGGCCGGATGGCTCCCCAGCCTGAGTCGGGCGGTGGGGGTATGTGGAGGCAAGGGTGCGGTCTAGAGCCGGTTTGTGAATGGAGATTGGAGCTAGAGAAGCTGAGGGGTTAAAGATTACATACCTGCAGAAAATTCGAGTAATTAGTCTTTTGTGTTTCAGTGATTAGGATAAAGAGTGGAGAAATTAGCGCCTTTGGAGAAGAGAGCTGTGTGTGTAGTGTGTGTAAAATAAGAAAAAGAAAGTAACGTTCTGTTCAACAATATGCAAATAAAGCCATTTGTTTTGTGTGAGTCTGAGCCTGCCTCCCACCTCCTCATTTCCCCTCGACAGGGAGTATATCAGAGTAATGTTTTGTGCCAAGGGCAAAAAAATTACATTTTGGTTTCATGAGAAGCAGAATACATATGGATTTTTTAAAAATGGCTTACTCTCCACTTTTCCATAAAGCAGCTGTGTGGAGTGTCTAGGCTATGATTGTCCTGTGAACAGGTTCTCCCAATTGAATGGTGGATCTCTACAGTTCTTTGCGCGTTACCCTTGGACTCTTGGTTGCTTCCATGATGAATGCCACCCTTTACCGCTCCACACCCAAAATGATTTTTGGTGGAAGACCTCTCTGAGCCTCAGTTGTGCCCTATTCTTTCCATTTTTTAACAGTGGATTTAATGGTACTCCACAGGATGTTCAAAATTGGGATTTTTTTAAAATACAAAAGATTGATTGATACTTTTCCAAAACTTTGTCCCATACTTGTTTTGATAGTTCCTTGGTCATTAAATGCACATTGTTTTTTTAGGTATGTTCTCTAGCAAACTCTGGGGCCTTCCAGGAACATACTGAGGTCACATGACACTTTAGTTGCACACAGGTTGCCTCTATTTGAATAATTATGTAATATTATGTGAAATATTATAGGATATTTTGTGTAGATACATGCAATATAATCCCAATTAAGTCCATTTTAGTTCAAGGCTGCAACACTAAAAATGTTGAAAAGTTCATGCTGCCACATAAATGGCTAATTGGAATTTTTTTTGTTAAATCTAATATAATCTAACATATCCTTACAAATGCACAGCATATCACATATTTAAGTATCTTCAAAGCAAATAATCTAAGTGTCTTATTTTACCCTGCGCTCAGGAACCGTGGAGAGCTGCTACTGAAAGGCTCAGACACTAGGGAGAAAGTGGCACTAATAGAGGACAGCCTTATGGTACTGGGCTCACTCATGAGCAACAGGTACCTGACCACACACAAATGTCTTTCCCTGCATATTCCCTCATGTTGTATTTTCTTTATCCATTATATGTCCTAAATGCTGTAAATTTCATTTTTATTACACAAATATGTATCCCAAGAAATCGTGGAAACTTAGCTACAATTTTGATACACACAAAATAACATGTTTTTTACAGGATTACCTCTTTTCAAATTTTAGTATTTATAAATTATATGACCAATTCCTTTTGTTCTTCTTCTTCTACATATGCTACATGACTGTGATTATTTAGAAACCTGCTCATTAATGAGCATGAATCATCTTATAGGCCCTGTGTATCATGTACCTTATTCAAGATCACTTTGTTCTCTATCCCTCAATTCAGATACAATGCTCCTTTCAAGTCCACTATTCAGCAGTGGGTACAGAAGCTGTCAAATAGCTCAGAGGTGATCGAAAAATGGCTTCATGTACAGAATCTGTGGCTCTATCTGGAGGCTGTGTTTGTTGGAGGGGATATTGCCAAGCAACTTCCACAGGTCTAATTAATTTAAATTGTTTTAATTCAGTGCTCTTGATTGAATTAATTGATTTGGTTTTAAAGGAGTTTAAATATCATTTATTCAGCGCTGTTGAATTCTTGATATAGATTGGTCAGAAGGTGTTTCTATGTCTTGTTTCTCAGGAAACTTTGTGTACTATGTGTAACTTTCACTACATACACTATACCTGATTACCACATCTAATATACTATATCTGATTACACACTTACACCCACCCATACACATGCACACACGTGCGCACACACACACACACACACACACACACACAACTCTCTGA
This sequence comes from Ictalurus furcatus, assembly GCF_023375685.1. NCBI lineage: Eukaryota > Metazoa > Chordata > Actinopteri > Siluriformes > Ictaluridae > Ictalurus > Ictalurus furcatus. Next base: position 6,171,571 of record NC_071255.1, on the reverse strand, counting down.
AAGTATTGGAATGGCAAGGCTAGTTCTTTTATTTTAGCTATACAAATGTCTAAGTGTATAGCAAAAACCAAAGAATTTGACTTGTCATTCCAGTACTTATGGAGGGGACTGTATATATTTTGGTCTGGACATTTGGTGGTGATCATTACATGTTCATTACAAATATGAATTTAAATATGCCCATCTAGTGAGAGTTTTTGTTGTACAACTAGATTTGGAGTTACTGTTCTAACGATACATTATATTCTACTTCTTTCCAACTGAAAAATTTCAGCTACTCAGTTTGTGTAGGCACTAGTTGACTTGTGTTTCTTATGAAACAGATCCTATTGAAATCAGGTGGTTGCTAATGTCAAACTTTATCTTATATTATATTATCCTTTTGACAGGGATTTGTGTGGTGGATTTTCAGTGTGTGTGTGTATGTATTTTGCACTCTACAATGAATTACATGTGATAATGGAGGGGAGCCACATACTTGTATGGTATGTGGGTCTGATTCCTGGACAAGTACAGTATCTCACAAAAGTGAGTACACCCCTCACATTTTTGTAAATATTTCATTATATCTTTTCATGTGACAGAACTGAAGAAATGACACTTTGCTACAATGTTAATTAGTGAGTGTACAGCATGTGCAACAGTGTAAATTTGCTGTCCCCTCAAAATAACTCAACACATAGCCATTAATGTCTAAACCGCTGGCAACAAAAGTGAGCACACCCCTAAGTGAAAATGTCCAAATTGGACCCAATTAGCCATTTTCCCTCCCTGGTGTCATGTGACTTGTTAGTGTTACAAGGTCTCAGGTGTGAAGGTTGAGCAGGTGTGTTAAATTTGGTGTCATCGCTCTCACACTCCCTCATACTGGTCACTGGAAGTTCAACATGGCACCTCATGGCAAAGAACTCTGAAAATCTGAGGATCTGAAAAAAAAGAATTGTTGTTCTACATAAAGATGGCCTAGGCTATAAGAAGATTGCCAAGACCCTGACACTGAGCTGCAGCACGGTGGCCAAGACCATACAGCGTTTTAACAGGACAGGTTCCACTCTGAACAGGCCTCCCCATGGTCGACCAAAGAAGTTGAGTGTACGTGCTCAGCGTCATATCCAGAGGTTGTCTTTGGGAAATAGACATATGAGTGCTGCCAGCATTGCTGCAGAGGTTGAAGGGGTGGTGGGTCAGCCTGTTGGTGCTCAGACCATACGCTGCACACTGCATCAAATCAGTCTGCATGGCTGTCATCCCAGAAGGAAGGCTCTTCTAGAGATGATGCACAAGAAAGCCCGCAAACAGTTTGCTGAAGACAAGCAGACTAAGGACATGGATTACTGGAACCATGTCCTGTGGTCTGATGAGACCAAGATAAACTTATTTGGTTCAGATGGTGTCAAGCATGTGTGGCGGCAACCAGGTGAGGAGTACAAAGACAAGTGTGTCTTGCCTACAGTCAAGCATGGTGGTGGGAGTGTCATGGTCTGGGGCTGCGTGAGTGCTGCTGGCACTGGGGAGCTACAGTTCATTGAGGGAACACACTAAAGAAGCTGAGGGTGAAGGTGATGGACTGGCCAAACATGTCTCCAGACCTAAACCCTATTGAGCATCTGTGGGGCATCCTCAAATGGAAGGTGGAGGAGCACAAGGTCTCTAACATCCACCAGCTCCGTGATGTCGTCATGGAGAAGTGGAAGAGGACTCCAGTGGCAACCTGTGAAGCTCTGGTGAACTCCATGCCCAAGAGGGTTAAGGCAGTGCTGGAACATAATGGTGGCCACACAAAATATTGACACTTTGGGCCCAATTGGGACATTTTCACTTAGGGGTGTTCTCACTTTTGTTGCCAGCAGTTTAGACATTAATGGCTGTGTGTTGAGTTATTTTGAGGGGAAAGCAAATTTACACTGTTATACAAGCTGTACACTCACTACTCTACATTGTAGCAAAGTGTCATTTCTTCAATGTTGTCACATTAAAAGATATAATCAAATATTTACAAAACTGTGAGGGGTGTACTCACTTTTGTGAGATACTATATATAATGTGTTATGTGTTATGTTGGAGGAAAACAGAGTACCCAGAGGAAACCCCCAAAGTGTTATGTTGTTTAACACATATACATATACATACCAGGTAGTAAAAGCTTAAATGTCACAGTATGTTTTATTCCTTACTTATCACAATGTATGTGAGATCTTTGATAATGAATGGTTACCAACTTCCACATAAATCATAATGTTCATCATAATGATTTGTTACAGTTAGCTGCTATGAAATCTTTACTTTTACCAGTGTTTCTGTTTCTCCCAGGAAGCTAAACGGTTCCAGAACATTGATAAATCATGGCAAAGGATCATGCAGAGGGCGCACGAGGTGGTAGGGGTAGTGCAATGCTGCGTGGGGGATGAGGCTTTGTCTCAACTACTCCCTCACCTGCTGGAACAGCTTGAGGTGTGCCAGAAATCCCTCAGTGGATACTTGGAAAAGAAACGCCTTATCTTTCCACGCTTCTTCTTTGTGTCTGATCCTGTCCTCCTGGAGATCCTTGGACAGGCTTCAGACCCACAAACAATACAAGTATGGGGCTCCCCACTGTTACACACACACACACACACACACACACACACACACACACACTCGCATATGTATATACAGTGGGGGAAATAAGTATTGGACACGTCAACATTTGTTTCAGTAAATATATTTCCCATGAGGCTATTCACATGAAATATAAAGAATTCACAACATTAAAGTCCATAAATGAAGTTATGTGTAATAAAGCAGAATGACACAGAAAAAAGGTATTGAACACGCTAACTGAAATGTATTTAATAGTTAGTGGAGAAGCCTCTGTTTGTAATGACAGCTTCAAGATGCTTCCTGTATGAAGAAATTAATCAGCCGCAGTATTCAGGTGTGATTTTGGCCCATTCTTCTAAACATATTGTCTTTAAATCTTGTTCAGTTGGATTCAAGTCAGGTGATTGACTGGACCATTCTAATGCCTTGATTTTTTTTCTCTAAAACCAATTGAGAGTTTCCTTTGCTGTATGCTTTGGATCGTTTTCCTGCTGGAAGGTCCACCCACATCTCATCTTCATCATCCTGGTGGATGGCAGCAGATTGTTCTCAAGAATCTCCCAGTAAAGGTCTCCATTCATCGTTCCTTCAATTACTTGAAGTCTGCCAGTACCATGTGATGAAAAACAGCCCCACACCTTGACGCCTCCACTTCCACACTTCACTGTTGGTATAGTGTTTTAAGGGTGATGTGCAGTGCTATTTCTTCTCCAAACACGGTGTGTCGTATGACAGCCAAAAAGTTCACTTCTGCTCTCGTCTGACCAGACTACACTCTCGCAGTATTCCATAGGCTTGTCCAAATGAGTTGTAGCAAACTTTAAACAAGCTTCGACATGCATTTTCTTTAGTAATGGAGTCTTGTGGGGTGAGCATGAGCAGCGGAGTGCATTGCCTATGGCTTTCTCTGTGACGGTGGCACCTGCTGCCTCTAAGTGTTTCTGGAGCTCTTTCCGAGTGGCTCTTGGGCTACTCTTCTCACTATTTTATTGACTCCCTGGTCAGAAATATTGCGAGGAGCTCCTGTTCGTAGCCGGTTGATGACAGAGTGATTTTGCTTCCACTTGCGAATAATGGCCCCGATGGTGCTTACTGGAAGATTCAGAAATTTTTAAATATGTATGTATCCGATTCCATCATATGTTTTGCAACAATAAGCTTTTTGCTTTTACGCATTATAAGATGTTTCTTGCACTGTCACACAAGAAACATGAAAAGCCTTTTTATAGACCCAGCTGATATTAATTTGCACAGATAGGAGGTATAATTACGGATTTCAGCTGGGTCCTTGCCTTACCTTGCCTTGGAGAACCGCTTTTTCTTAGCGTGTTCAATACTTTTTTCCTGTGTCATTCCACTTTATTACACATAACTTTATTTATGGACTTTAATGTTGTGAATACTTTATATTTCCAGATTTCTTGAGTTAATACTGGCGTCTGGTGAAAATTTCATGTGAATAGCCTATATATATAATAGCCTCATATATTTAATGAAAAAAATGTTGACGCATTCCAGCAGGACAACAATAGAAAGCATACAGCAAAGGAAACTCTCATTTGGTTTTAGGGGAAAAAATCACACCGTTAGAATGGCCCAGTCAATCACCTGACTTTAATCCAATTGAACAAGATTTAAAGAGAAGAATTTAGAAGAATGGGACAGAATCACACCTGAATACGGCGGCCAATTAATTTCTTCATACAGGAAGCATCTTGAAGCGGTCATTACAAACAAAGGCTTCTCCACTAACTATTAAATAAATTTCAGTTAGCGTGTCCAATACTTTTTTCCTGTGTCATTCCTCTTTATTACACATAACTTTATTTATGGACTTTAATGTTGTGAATTTCTGGATTTCTTGAGTTAATACTGATGTTTGGTGAAAATTTCATGTGAAAAAGCTCATTGCAAATATATTTACCAAAAGAAATGTAGACGCGTCCAATATTTATTTCCCCCACTGTATATAAAGAATTAAACACTGGACATGCTGTTACAAAACTGATTTTTTTTCTCCCTTTATATTATTTTATTATTTACTTACAACAACATGTTCCATTGCTTTTTAGTACTCAGCAAACTGACAATGAGTTCTGTTTTATTTAATGAACAATATTTTGTACTTTTATCCATTTATATGTTTAATGATGTAGAACATCAGTGAAACAAGTGAAACAAAAAAAAATTCACTACCCACTCTTAAGTTAATAAGACAACATATGTAGCTTATCATTCTGTGGTTTCTGAGAAACCACAAAGCCATCCTTCCTCTATATTTCTTCAACACGTTTATTCGGCTATTGTTCTGATAAATGTTTATGTGAAACCAAAGCAGATACAGACCTGCATTTCATGCAAGAGTAAAAACTGCTTAGATAAGCAAACTGCTAATTTACTAGTAACTGAAAATGTATATTTTCAGCCCCTAAACAAATTATAGCAGGCTGCAGGTGGCACCTCAATAATCAAACACACAGTGCCCTCCACTAATATTGGCACTTTTGGTAAATATGAGCAAAGACTGTTGTGAACGATTGTCTTATGTTTTGATCATTTGTTTATTCACAAAAATACTCTGCTCTCATGGATACCAAACAATTGCAAACACAACACAGGTTTTTTTTTTATTTTATTTTATTTATAAATCTCTTTGTTAAATATAGGTGTGCAACAATTATTGGCACCCCTATTAATTCATATGAGAAAAAATATATTTGAAGTATATTCCCATTGATATTTTACATGTTTTTACTACACCTGGGTGACTAGGAACAGGAAATTGTTCAACCATGACTTCCTGTTTCACAGGGGAAGTAACACACAGGCCAAATTCCCTTAGTCATTCATAACAATGGGTAAGACCAAGGAATATACCTGTGATGTGTGGCAAAAAGTTGTTGAGCTTCACAAAATTTGAAGTGGCTATAAGAATATAGCAAAAGCATTGAAAATGTACATTTTCACCATCAGGGCAATAATTAAGACGTTCCAGTCAACTGGAAATGTTATGAATTAACCTGAAATTGGATGTGTGTCTATATTGGCTCAATGCACTGTGAAGAGGATGGTTCGAGCGGCCAAAACATCTCCAAGGATCGCAGCTGGAAAAATCCAGAAGTTAGCTGCATCTTGGGGTCAGAAAGTCTCCAAAACTACAATCCGAATCACCTACATGACCACAAGTTGTTTGGAAGGGTTTCAAGAAAAAAGCATCTACTCTCATCCAAAAACAAACTCAAGCATCTTCAGTTTGCCAGACTCTACTCGAACTACAAATGAGATTGAGTTCTATGGTCAGATGAAACCAAAATACAGCTTTTTGGCAATAAACACCAGAGGTGGTTATGATGCACACAGAGAGGTAGACATATGGAAAACTACCTCATGCCCACAGTTAAATATGGTGGTGGCTCTTTAATGTTTTGTGGCTGTTTTTCTGCCAGAGGACCTGGAGATTTTGTTGGGATACATGGTATCATGGACTCTATCAAATATCAACAGATATTAAACTTTAAATGGCCCATGGTTGGATCTTCCAACAGGACAGTGATCCAAAACATACATCAAAATCAACACAAAAATTGTTTACTGACCACAAAATCTAGGTCCTACCATGGCCATACCAGTTCCCTGACTTGAAACCCATAGAAAACCTTTGGGGTGAACTGAAAAGGAGAGTTCACCAGTGTGGACCTCAAAATTTGAAGGATCTGGAGAGATTCTGTATGGAGGAATGATCTCAGATCCCTTGCCATGTATTCTCCAACCTCATCAGGCATTTTAGGAGAAGACTCAGAACTGTTAACTTGGCAAAGGGAGGTAGCACAAAGTATTGAGTAAAAGGGTGCCAATAATTGTTGCACACCTCTATTTAACAACTATAGTGTTTTTTTTATTTATTTATTTTTTTTGATAAATCTGTTTTGTTTGCAATTGTTTGATATCCATTTGATAGGGCTGCACGATTATGGCCAAAATGATAATCCTGATTATTTTGATCAATATTGAGATCTCGATTATTTATCACGATTATTAATTGATTTTAGGGACAACATATTTTTATTGTACTTTCCCATTTAAATAAACAGACCGCTGCTTTCACCTCCATGTTGTGCTATATTCCTGCTAATGTACAAATCTTTGCATCAAATTAGACTGATCCTTAAAGTGCATCATCTCCTAGAAGCAAAATATAAATAAAATTGTCATCAACCAAATGAAAATATGCATCAAATATAACAATATGCAACCAAATGAAAACAATTCAGGCATATGCAGAAAAGGCAATGACAGTGTTAACAGGAGAGATGCAAGACAGTTTCTTTTAGGAGATTACAAAAATTTAGGAGCACAGTTGAAGTTTAGTGTTTTTTTTTTATTTTTTAAAGAGATGGTAGCGTTAATGTGCCACACAAGTAGGCATGAGAAAACTGGAGCTTGTCAATTATGACAAAATTTAAGAAGATAGTGCGTCATCAATAAAAGTTGGTGGTTGTGAGATCGGGAAGTTGACAGAAGCAGATGATGTTCAGTGTTACTCATCATCTTAATGGCTTCTCTGTAGTATTTCCACACTTGTTCAGTTGACTGAGGAGATGAAAAGCAGTGTGAAAGTAACTGTTGCTCGGTGTAGATGCATTTTGGACTTCCTGTAGTTTTTATTCCGATTGTATTATACAACTCCGAACAGGTCACTCGCACCGGTGCGAATAAATATTTAGTCACAGTCGCACAAAGTACTTAAGTCACAAATGCGACTAAAACAGGAGTACTCCACATGTCTTAATTCGATTTGTGTTTACTTCAAGTATGACTTTAATTGGATAAGGGTAATTAAAAATTGCTGTTTAAATGGTAGTTTCTTAATCAGAGTATTGTCTTAATCAGGTTAATATAGGATTATTGTTGTCCATGTAAACATACTGATTATCATCATCTTGCAGAAGCAGTGGTCCAAAAAGTAATACATGTTAATACATTGGTGCTTGAAAGTTTGTGAAAATTATCCAATATTACATATCTGTGAGTGGCAAAAGTATGTGAACCTCTAGGATTAGCAGTTAATTTGAAAGTGAAATTAGAGCCATGTGTTTTCAATCAATGGGATGACAATCAGGTGTGAGTGAGCACCCTGTTTTATTTAAAGAACAGGGATCTATCAAAGTTTGTGGAAGTGTATCATGGCACCTTGGAAAAAGAGTTGTTGATGCTCCTCAGGCTGGAAACGGTTACAAAACCGTCTCTAAAGAGTTTGGACTCCTCCAATCCACAGTCAGACAGATTGTGTACAGATGGAGGAAATTAAAGACCATTGTTACCCTCCCCAGGAGTGGTCAACCAACAAAGATCACTCCAAGACTAAGACATGTGATAATACGTGAGGACACAAAGGAACCCTTCCTTCTTCCTTCTTCCTGGCTTCTACAGTAAGCAACTAAAGGACTCTCTCATATTGGCTAATGTTAATGTTCATGAGTCTACCTTCAGGAGAATACTGTACAACAATGGTGTGCATGGCAGGGCTGCAATGAGAAAGCAACTGCTCTCCAAAAAAAACATTGCTGCCTGTCTGCAGTTTGCTAAAGCTCATGTGGACAAGACAGAAGGCCATTGGGAAAATGTTTTGTGGAAGGTTGAGACAAAATAGAACTTCTTGGTTTAAATGAGAAGCATTCTGTTTGGAGAAAGTAAAATACTGCATTCCAGCATAATAATCATGGTTTGGGCTTGTTTTGCTGCATCTGTCATTGATGGAACAATGAATTCCTAATTATACCAGCAATTCTAAAGGAAAATGTCAGGACATCTGTCTGTGAACTGAATCTCAAGAGGGCATGCAATAAGGCAATGACCCTAGGCACACAAATCATTCAACCAAAGAATGATTAAAGAAGAATAAACTTAATGTTTTGGAATGGTCAAGTCAAAGTTCTGATCTTAACTCAACAGAAATTTTGTGGAAGGACATGAAGCAAGCGGTTCATGTGAGGAAACCCACCAACATCCCAGAGTTGAAGCTATTCTGTACTGAGGAACGGGCAAAAATTCCTCCAAGCGATGTACGGGACTGATCAGTTACCAGAAATGCATAGCAGCATTTCACACCAGATACTGAGTGCAAAGTTTCACATGCTTTTGTCACTCACAGATATGTAATATTGGATCATTTTGGATCCATTTGGATCACCTCAATAAATAAATAAAATTCATACCAAAATAAGATATACCAAAATATCATGAGGAACTAATTAACCTTTGCCCAACTGGGACAGTGTTTGGAGAGTTGGAGATCTCCAAATTATGCAGTTCTCCCAACCCTTTTGCTGAGGTGAGTGCTAACAAGAGCTATAGAACCACAAGGTTCTCCTCTGAACAGCAATCAGGAATGTGGCCCAGACCAACCTCTTCACAATCCATCTTGCACATAAAGCATGCACCACAAGGCATGGGTACAGTACAGTAGAGAGTTTAAAAACCTCCTACAACATTCTCCATATAGCCCTTACATTTTGACACAGTTCACAGCTCTCTGCCACCTTTTGAGGGCGGCTGTCGCAGACTGTTTGGAGCCTGTCAGCATTTTTTATCAACTCTGAACTTAAACATTGCTGCATAAATGTAAATCCTGCAGCAGGGCTTGTAATCGTTCAGCTAAAGATGTGTATGTTGTAGGAACTAGCTAAATGTTTGGTTAACCATAAAGGGTGCATATTATATGGGTGCACAGAGTCAAAATCCATTGGGTTGCACACCATTTTTGAACAGTTTCCATCACTTTGAGAACATCCAAAGCCCTTGTTTTCCCAGGGATTCCAGTACATCCCAGCCACTAGCGAGAGCAGCAGTGGGAACCAGGATCTTGATTTGATTCCTGAATGTGGTGTCGTGTGGACAGAATCAGTGAAGGATTCTGGCCACCCTCAATTATAACAGTTTCACCTTTCACTGAGACGAGGATGTTTCTGCGGTATTTAGGGTTTGGTCATAGGCTGAACCTAAAAAAATCTAACATCCCTTAAGTTGGCTACTGTTGCAGCTGCGGTTAACAGTCCAAGAATTCTAGCAACAGCTAGAACTGCCAATAGAGGCCTGCCTAATTGCCTAGCAAAAGTGATCATTCAATTTAATTTCAATTTGGTTTTATAGCACTTTAAACAGTAAAGCAGCTTTTCATTAAATCTGGATATAGATTCAGATTTATTCCAAATGAGCAAGCCAGAGGCCACTGTAGCAAGGAAAAACTCTCTGAGATGACATGAGGAAGAACTCTTGAGAGGAACCAGACTCAAACGAGAACCCATCCTCTTCTGGGTAACACTGACAGCCAGTCATTGCTCATTCACAAATGTATGCTATAAAGTAAAACAGGGCTAAGTGTATTGAAAGGATCTTCAGTATAAGCATGTAGCAACAGAAGCTAAACATCCCAGTTTGCCAGAACTCTCTATGTCTTTGTACCCTCCAGATATGCAAGTTTACCTAAGAGAAAAGCTTATTAACAAAAGGCTTGACTAAGTGAATTCAGCCTAGACATAAAGATGAGAAGAGCCTGTGTCTGAATCCTGAACACTAACTGGAAGGCTGCACCATAACTGTGGGAGCTTTGTAAGAAAAAGCTCTGCTTCTGCTGTAATTGTCAATATTCTACAGTGCTGTGTAAAAGTATTTGCTGATTTCTTCTGTTTTGTGTATATCTCAATCTAAATAGTTTTAGATCTTCTAATGAAATACAACATAAATCAAAGACAACCTCAGTAAACACACAATACAGTTTTTATTTATTTGTTGGGTTTTTTTTTTTAATTGAAGCAAAAAATAGTTATCCAAACCTATCACCAATGTGAAAAACTAATTGCCCCCTTAAACTTAAAATCTGGTTGTGCCACCTTTATCAGCAATAACTGCAACCAAACGTTTCCAATAACTGGAGATCAGTCTTTCACTTACTTCTAGAATGAGGACTTACTCCTATGCTTTGGATCAGTGTCTTTCTGCATCCAGTTGCGCTTTGATAACTAAAGGAGATGTTTTTTGAGCTTGGTTAAATAAATGCTCTTTTTATGCTGAGGAGGACATATCAAGCTATGAAACTTGCAGGACGTTTTAATGACTATAACCTCTTATATGCCAACATAATGACCTCTTATATGTCAACAGATCAAGGAAAATTTGATTTCTCTTTTCATCACCCGTTTAACATGTTTTTTATAAACAGTGTATGCAATATTAGTAGCTATGCTCATGTTTGCAATATTGGTAGCTATACCCATGTTTTCTTTCTTTGCATTTCAGAGTCATTTGCTGAACCTTTTTGATAATGTAAACAGAGTTGTGTTCCATGAGAAGAACTATGACCAAATACTGAGCTTTCAGTCACAGGAAGGAGAGTTGGTAAATCTGAGAGATCCTGTTAACGTCCAAGTAAGAGTTCTTGTTTCGTTTGGATTGTTAAATATATGATTTGAGGCATATTACCATTAGGTATATTAATGTAATGGGTTACATGATAAAGAATGATTAAATTATATGGAAATATACCCTTATTAAAAAATAACTATCACAATTTAAATGATTATGTTATATTGCGGATATTGACAACAATAGGTTCTGATGACCAGGGCCCATGCCTCCATGTACAGGTCCAGATTATGCCACCCATTTATTTACATATATTTGAGGCAAATGACATTTTCTCATACTGAAATTATGAGAGAAATCACAAATCGAACATTTTAGAAAATAAAGAACCCTTATTTTATATTTTTTTTTAAACACAAAAGCACTGGGGTATAAATATGAGGTGATACAGAATACAAATTGCCTTAGTCATTTATTTAAGTCTAACACAAATGAACCTGCCTGGAACAAGACTCATATATATTTTGCCCAAATGCTTAGTGAGAAAGATGGTTAGAGATGGTTATAAATTTCCCCAATGATCATGGATGGAAGTTTGCAGAAGTTGATAGCATTTGAGAATCACCTTGTGACTTCTACCCTTTTTGTCAGGGGAAGACTAGCTTGCTGCCCAGCAGCTGCTATCAGAGTGTCAATGACCATCGAGTCTCCATATTTATAATTATATGTTACCTCCCTGCAAAAGTGATTATAGGAACTGTGGGAGCACCAGGCAGGAAAATGCAAGTGGCCCTCCTGAAATTTTTTGTCTTTATTGCCATTATGTTGCCCAGTTACCTTTATATAGAAATCTTTAGTTAGATACTACCAGCATTTTTCTGGAAACAGATTCTATGGAAGATGACACAAATATTGAGCAAGAAACAATGAAGGTGTGTTTGACATACAAATTATGGTTATACAGAAAATAACCCAATCTTTACTGTTAAGTGTGGTGGAGAATCTCTGATGTTTTGAGGCTATTTTTCTCCAACAAATCTTTTTAGGATACATATTCCTGCACTCCATAAGGTAACAGGAAGTGCTAACTGAAAATATGGCTGCCTAGAAACTACTGTTGGGTTGTGGTTGGATCTTATAACAGGACAACGGTTCAGAATATACATCCAAATTCACATGAAAATAATTCACTGACTACAGAATCAAGAGACTACAGAGTTTTTAGTCATGACTGACTGAGCTGAGTGGGTTTTAACAGATAGCCATAAGTGATTTAATAGTGTTTTTAAAGAAACATTACAAACAGACCATTGTTCCACCTGATGTTGATGCTACTGACAGGTTGTCTATGTCTATGTCGATCTATTTCATCAGATCAGACCTACTTTCTCAAATGAATAGTTTACTGTGGCATAGTAAACCATACACCTTTAAATTATGGGTATGGCCCCTGAGGATAACCCCAGCATACTATGTGCATGATAGTTGTACGCAAGCAAGTGGATCATTTTGACTATAATTTACCAGAAGTATCTCTTTGAGTCTATTCAGCTTGATGTTTCAACCCAGAAAGAGATGTTTATAGATTATGCATGTTGTTTCACACCATTGTGGGAGAAAAACGTTAGCCATTCCAGCATACAACCGGCATGTAGACATAGCATGTGTCTGACGCCCATTGACTGTATGTACAGTCCCCTTGACCAGTAAGGTCAATTATTTTTTTTATTTATTTTTTTTTTATGTACAATGAGGACATTTGGGTTTGAGATAAAAAAAAAAAATGTTAGATCTAAATTCAGCTTTAATTTCCTGATATTTACATCTGTGGGTTTGTTAAACAACTTAGAACATGGCACATTTTGTTTGAACCCACCCATTTGTCAAGTTGTTAAAAATATTGGAACATGTGACTGACCGGTGTTTCTTGTTGCTTGGGTGTGCCCATGAGATTGATGGTTTAAACAATTTATATCTCAAAGTCTGGTCTTGGTTTGAGCCCTGGGTTTTGCCTGTGAACATTGCATTTGTTGTTGAAAAGGATAAACTAACATGAAGACCAGAAAGCTATGGGAGCTGTGGGAGAAAAGCAAGCCATTTTGAAACTGAGAAAAGAGGGAAAATCAACCAGAACATTAGTGTAAGCATTGGACATACAACAATTTGGAATACCTAGAAAAATAAATGATGATCCAATGATCCAAAACATACAAGTCCAGTGGTCAAGCATGGTGAAGGTAGTGTCATGGCTGCTTGTGGAACTGATTCATCTTTATTTAACTGATTCATCAACTTTATTGATGATGTAACTCATGGTGGTACCAGAAGAATGAATTCAAAATTCTACAGAAACATTCTGTTTGCCAGTTTACAGAGACATGCATCCAGTCTAATTGGGAGGAACTTAATCATGCAGCGAGACAATGACCCAAAACATACTGCCAACAAATAAATGACATCAGGGGAAAAAGTGGAAGGTTTTCAACCGGCCAAGTCAATCATCAGACTTTAAATCAATTGAGAATGCATTTCACCTCCTGAAAAGGAGACTGAAGGGCGAACCCCCCCAAAGAAACCAACAAATGAAAGAATCTGCAGGCGAAGCTTGGAAAAGCATCTTTAATATGTTCCTATAATTTTGCTCACCTAAAAATTGCGTAGTCTTCATCAAAGCTGCCATCGCGGCGGGTCGTCACGTTAAGTGCAAATCTATGCTATGTACACAGCTTTTGTACATACTTGGGTACTCATGCGATATACCTTTGGAAAGATAAGATACATGTGGTTCGTGTAATATAAACCGTTTCAAAATACAATCACAACAGCAGCTACAATCAGTGTCTATGTCAGACCACTAACATACAAATTAACACTTACAAAACTGAGGCAAGTCACTTATGAAGCCTCAAAGTAGTCCACTGATCCATAACATCCCAACAAAAACAGTCTTGTTACACTGGCAAAGGTCCACACAATCAAATCATGTAAAAATATTTAGTCCAAAACAGATTATTACAAAACACATTACGTTTAGTCCAAGACAGATTATTACTGATTATTGCTGCTTCATTTCAAACTACCGGTGGATGTGCCTAATTTTTCACATATTCTCCATTATAACTTCAGTTAGCTTGTGAATATTCCTTATTGCTTGATTTCAAAATGGCCACTGGACTCTGTGCTTTTGTTTGACACCTAATTTGAACCAATAGGAGCTTCCATGTTCTGTCCATAGCCTTCAATAGCCAATGAGAGTACGTGATGAAGGGAAGTGCCTTCCCTCTTTCCGTCTTGAAAAGCTTGAGCCTACCGCAACCGATTCTGTGGATGACTGGCCAATGAAATTCTAAAAAATATGATACGCTGCTTTAGGGGTGAGTTTCAGCACTTCAATTTAAAAGGCCCTGCATAAAGCTGCATAAGAAAGTGTAAAAGTGTGCAAAGGTTTAAATTATTAATATAAATATAAAGCTACATTGTAGATATATCTTTATATGAATATGTGATATGATAACACTTAGTGTCACCTTTCATTAGTTCCCAAAATTATGAGAAAAATCAAGAGTAGTAGTCTTTTTATCATAGGTATGTTTACATGGTTACCAAGTGCCCTTTGGAGTCTCCAAAAGTTGTTTTTGGTAAAACGTATGGACATACTCTTAGAAAATCATGTGTCAAGTATTACTTTTTTTTTTGATACTGTTATCAAATTTGAACTTGGACTAGGCAAGGCTTCATGCCGTGGTCCAATTGTGTTTTACAGATAATACCTCCCAGCGGTAGTCATTTGCAGACATCTGTATGCAAAAAAAAAAAAAAAAAAAATCAGGTGGAAAAAATCCTTCTATTTCAGTGTGTTCAAACTGCTATTACTCAATACCAGTAGCACTTCTGGCAAAAAAAAATGTGACACCTTTCAAAAGTTCACTTCAGAGTGTCACCTTTCAAAAGAGACCAAAACCATGCATTTACTCCAAATGGTTCAAGATCAGCTTTAATTTTACTTTGGGTATGCCATGTATAGGTGTTTTAGGCTCATTGTACAAGAGTTTTAAGATTAACACATCTAGATGTAAATATCAAGAAATAAAATTTATCATCTCATATTAATCTTTTGATCTCAAACCCAAATATTTTCAGTGTATATCAAACACAAAACAACTGGCCTTGCCGTTCCAGTACTTTTGGAGGGGACTATCTTTGTGGACAATATGGTGCTATTTTCTCCCATTGTGCGGTTTTGAATCCTTCTTTGTCAAATCTAAAGTGATTTCAAATGAGTATGCACAGTAGAGCATACTACTAGTAGAGCAACTACTGGATCAGTTAATTGGCTGAAATTGAGGTGAGATCAGCCAAAATTAAGAGCTGAAAACATGACTCTGAAATCAGTGATCCCACTCAGAGGTTTGTACTGAGGTGTGAAGAGGCGGGTCAGGGTTTCCTGGAGAAACAGCCTTATGTTTATTAGTGTGTGCTGTTTTTTAATGTAAGGGGGTATATGGGAAATACACTGTTACCTCATTCATTAGATTTTAAACTAAATAATGAAATACTTTATTACAGTAATACACTAATACACTTTTATTTAAAATGTAACCGTAATACAGCAAAAACATTACTTATTTTGTATTCCTTTACGTCCAAATTTATAATAAATTAATAATTATAATGATAACCAGTGATATCAAGTAAAAATATCGTGAATAAAGGAAAATCTCTCTAATATTTCTCACTATGAGTGTCACATAAAGAGACAGAGACATACAGTATGCAATTTCAGTACAGCTTCTACAATTGGGTAAAGCAATGCCCCAGGACCCGAGACAGGTGAGAAGCAGAGGAGCCACGGCACAGACATGGGGAATACCTGCAGGAAGCAGGTGATGGTTTGATGACATCCTCAATGGGATCTGGTGGTACAACTGGGACAGGCTTACTGGGGTGGGGGGGGGGGGTCTGGGCTGGGACAGGCTCGCTGGGGTCGGGTGACCACGCTAGGACAGGCTCACCGGGATAGGGTGGTGAGGCTGGGACAGGCTTGCCGAGGTTAGGTGGCGGGGCTGGGACAGGCTAACCAGGGTCAGGTGATGGAGCTGTGGTGCTCTGGCAGGAATGGAGATTTGAGGCCTCGGGCATGAGTAGAGTGTTGGAGGCCTCACTGTTTGCCTCTGACTTGAGTGCATCATGGGAGGCCACGCCATTGGCCTCAGGTAGGAGCAGGATGTGGGAGGCTGCGACATTGGCCTCTGACTTGAGCGGGTCGTAGGAGGACGCACAGTTGGCCTCAGGCAGTAGCAAAACATGGGAGGCCATGTGGGAGGCCATCAGTTTTCAGCTTATTTTATTCACACACATGCACGTACAGACACAGCTTTGTCCTGGTTGCTGTCTATCTCTCCCGAGGTGTCTCTCCCCTTTTTATCCTTTTATCCTCCTCACTGCAACACAGAACATCCATTAATAGAATTCAATTCTATGAATGAATGAGCAAGCCAGAGGCGACGGTGGCAAGGAAAAACTCCCTGAGATGATATGAGGAAGAAACCTTGAGAGGAACCAGACTCAAAAGGGAACTCATTCTAATCTGGGTAGCACTGGATAGCACAATTATAAATAATTCCCTTCTATAAATGTGCTATTACTACATGGTCAAATAATACAATTGTGTAACCAGGAAAATTAATTACAGTTTTTACATGAAGTCTGTTTTGTTGAATCTATCCACTGTTCACTAATGGAGACTTGAGTGCAAAACTGTTTGTGGCAATTGTACTCCTGTCTGTCATAGCATAACTGTGCTCTAAAGCCATCTTTATGGTTTTTAAGTGGTACCATCCAATCTGTAATCTTTGATCTTTAGGCTGCACCATGCGGGGCCAGCAGCAGCATGTGACCTTCCAATTGATGAGAACTCCAACCAGAAGTAGGGCATCAGGATGGATTAGTCAGGTCCAGAGAGCAGAAGGGTCAGGATCACTGGTATCTCAGGAGTAGTATATGTAGCTCAGAAAGAGAGAGGGAGAAATGAGTGCAAGCAGGGACTCAAGACTAGCTGTGTCAGCAAAACTAAAAGGGAGAGCTAGAAGGTAACACAGACATGAGGGCACCCTGGGACATACGGCAGCCAGCCACTCCACCATCAACAAACCTGGGTGAACGTGTGAAAGTGAGAGGGCGATAGCCTCCAAACATCCTAGTTCACCACAGCACTCTATGCCTGTGAGTTCTCTAGATCTGATCTTGTACCTAAGAAATAACTCTTGAGCTTGACTAAACAAATATGCTTGACTTAACAAATATGTTTTCAGCCTAGACTTAAACACTGAGACTGTGTCTCAAACACTAATTGCCAGGCTGTTCCATAACTGTGGGGCTTTGTAAGAGAAAGCTCTTCTCCCTGCTGTATCCTTCACTATTCAAGGTGCCAACAAATATCCTGCACCTTTTGATCAAAGTAGGTGTGGCGGATCATAAAAGACCAAAAGTTTACTCAGGTATTGTGGCACAAGATCATTTAGTGCTTTATAGGTCAATACTTTATTAATCACTGCAAAATTTTACTGGGAGCCAGTGCAGTGTGGATAAAATAGGGGTGATGTGGCCATATCTTCTGGTTCTAGGAAAGACTCTTGCAGCTTCATTCTGGACTAACTGGAGTTTGTTTATCTACCTATTGGAACAGCCAGTGTCATGTAATGGAGACTGATGTAAATGCAGTTGAAGCTTTTATTTAAGAGACAGGCAGACAAATTCAAAAAGGAAGGCAAAACGTACTCGAGCGCATGCGAGGAGTCAGGTGATCGACAAACAGGCATAAGCAACACTTAACCGAGAAACATTAATGCGAGGACAAAAACAGGATCAAAATCATGAAGTGAGAACAAACATCAAAAAAAGGCTCAGTAGTGTACTGGCAGACAACACAGAAACACTCAATACATCGCATTTGAACAAAGACACATGGGGGGTTTAATTACTAAACCAAATCAAGGGGATAACACAAAACAGCTGATTACAATGATGAACATAAGGGAAACAACCAATGACCATACAGGGCTTGGAGACCGGACAGAAACCATAACAAAACACACACGAGATTGTAAACAAAGTCAATGTCAAAGAAAACCCGGAAGCACATACTGTCGCGCTTTGGGCAGTTAATGCACTCTGAATGCTTCTAGCTCAGCACAAGGGGAATAACGTGACAGCCAGACAATAAGGCATTACAATAATCGAACCTAGAGATGATAAAAGCATGAACAAATTTTTCTGCCATTGTATTTCAGTGACATTATATTTCTTTTCTTATTTATTGACTGGAGTCAATAATCACACCAAGGTCTTTTACTGCTGCACATGATGAAACAGAAAGGCCATCCATAGTTACTATGTAATCAGAAAGCTTCCTTCTATCTGTATGTGGTCCCTGTACTTCTGTTTTGTCTGAATTAAGTAAAATTAAGTTAATAAGCATCCAGTGTCTAATGTCCTTTACACATTCCTAAACTTTATTCAGCTGGTGTCTGTCATCTGGCTTTGCAGAAACATACAACTGTATGTCATCAGCATAACAGTGGAAGTTAACCCCAAGTTTACGAATAATTTTACACAGAGGTAGCATATATAAAGAAATAAGCAGTGGGCCTAAAACAGAACCTTGTGGAGCACCAAACATTACCTTAGTATGCATAGAGAAATCACAAGTTACATCTCTGAACTGATAGCAATCAGTCAAATAAGACCTGAGCCAGGAGAGGGCCATTCAATTCAATTCAATTCAATTCAATTCAATTTTATTTGTATAGTGCTTTTTACAATAGACATTGTCTCAAAGCAGCTTTACAGAAATATCAACATGGTATACAGATATAAAAGGTGTGAATTTATCCCAACTGAGCAAGCCACTGAGTGGCGACGGTGGCAAGGAAAAACTCCCTAAGATGTTTTAAGAGGAAGAAACCTTGAGAGGAACCTGACTCAGAAGGGAACCCATCCTCATCTGGGTAACAATAGATAGTGTGAAAAAGTTCATTATGGATTTATATGAAGTCTGTATGGCCTTAGGAGCAGCCGTAGTCCCAGCAGTCTGGAATTAGAGAAGATTTGAGCTCCATCCAGAGGCAGAAAGGATCTGGATCTCTAGTATCTCCATAAATTCGTGGGGGCTCGGCGGAAGGAGAGAGGGAGAAAAAAGATTATTATGACTGCGAAGTAGTAGAACAAAATCTAGTCAGGGTAGGCCTGAGTAAACAAATACGTTTTAAGCCTAGACTTAAACACTGAGACTGTGTCTGAGTCCCGAACACTAATAGGAAGATTCCCTTAATGCCAACAATGTTTTCTAGTCTACCAAGGAGAATAGTATGATCAGTGGTATCAAAAGCTGCACTAATATCAAGGAAAGCAAGCAAGGAGACACAACCCTGATCAGAGGCCAGTAGTAGGTTATTTACCACTTTAACCAGCACTGTCTCTGTGCTATGATAAGGCCTAAATCCTGACTGATACATTTCATGAATGTTATTACTATGTAGGTACAAGCAACATTTTTTAAGATCTTGGAGCTAAAGGGGAGGTTTGATATTGGCCTCTAGTTGGACAATGGACAGGGGTCGAGGTCAAGTTTTTTATTCAGGGGTTAGATAACTGCTAGTTTCAATGATTTAGGTACATAATCAGGGCTAAGGGAAGAATTTATTACTTTTAGAAGGGGTTTGATTACTACTGGAATAATCTGTTTGCAGAAACATGTAGGTAAGGGATCTATTATACAAGTTGATTTTGGTTAAGAAATTAATTAAATTAGTTCGCTCTCTCGAAGGGAAGTAAAACATTCTAATCGTTGATTTGATATTGTTATATTATTATTGTCATATCACAGCAAACCAGCAATTACATTTCCCAGGCTGCACCACAAACTACAAACATGGCCGAAAAGGACTACACTTCCCGTACAAACACACACACACACACACACGCTCACCTTCTCTGGAGTTCTAACTACACACACCTACACCCAATCTCACACACACTCACAACACAGCTTATAAGAGACCTTGTGAACATTTGAACTTTGTGAAGTAACATTCAGCTGCCTAGTCTCTGTCCTTGTCTAAGCCTTTTTATCGTGTTTTGCCATTCTGAGTTTTGACCTTTGTCTCCTTTGACTTCGATTCTCTGCTCTGCCTAGTTTTGCCTTTTTGCCTGAACGCCTGCCCTCTGCCTGTTTTTTGACTACGGATTTCTGCCTTACCCTTAGATTTGTTGTTATTAAATCTGCCAAACCTGCACTTGCTTCTGTCTCTGCCTCCATTTCGTGACAATTATCTACAGTGTTACTTATAAGACTGTCTGGTTTTTATTTAATAGTCTGAATTATTTGTCTAATATTTTCAATTTTGCCGATGAAAAAAATCATTGCTGCTATATAATGAGCGTGTGCATGTTTCTTTGGTGGTCTTATTCCTAGTTCATTTTGCTACAGTATTAAATAAATATGTAGTATTATTTTTGTTATATTTACATTTACATTTATTCATTTAGCAGACGCTTTTATCCAAAGCGACTTACAAGTATATATATATATATATATATATATATATATATATATATATATATATATATATATATATATATACAATGTATATATCTTTGGCATCCTTCCGTTTTCGGGAGACGATGGTGTAGCATCCGTTTCGGGTGAATTTATTTGCACCTTCTTGAGTGGCTGTACAAGCCAACCCATGAGTGGCAGTCCCGGTTGCAGTTGCCGCAGACAAATTGAGTTGCACGCTGTGGCTGAAATTGCCGCACCTTCCTCCTGTCTCTCTTGTCGGCAAGGTGCGTAAACCTGTCCTTCTCCGCTTTCTGAGTGCCCCGTCTAACGGCAAAAATGCCATTCTGTATGGTCTTCAGTGCTGGATTCCCATGAACTAGGATTGATGCCGCATAATCTCATGTCCTTCTTGCAGACATCTTTGAATCGCAGTCGGGGGCGTCCAGTTAGCCGTGAACCCTCAGCCAGCTCACCATTCAGAAGACCTTTGGGAATGCGACCAGGCGACCAATCCTTCTAACGTGGCCAAGCCAACGGAGACGCTTCTCACAGAGGATGGCAAACATGCTGCTCGTGTTGGTGCGTTCTGGAACTTCTGTATCGGGTACTCTGTCCTGCCACTGTATATGGAGGATGCGTCGTAGGCACCTCAGGTGAAAGCTGTTGAGCTTCCTCTCTTGCCTAGCGTAGGTTGTCCAAGTCTCACTACCGTAGAGGAGTGTGCTTAAAACGCAGGCCTGATGTCTATCAGGAGTGTTTACGCAGCTTGGTGTCTACGCAGCTTGGTTTTCACAGTAAGGTTGGAGTTTTGCCACACCCTGTGATTTAGTCTGGCCATGACTCCTGCAGCCTTGGCAATCCTACGATTTACCTCTGCATCGGTGGAGAGTGAACAGGATATAGTCGACCTGAGGTAGGTGAAGCTCTCCGCAACCTCCAGGTTGCATCCATCTATGGCAATTTTGGGAGGATGGTCTGTGCCTTGAGCCATGACGTTGGTCTTCTTGAGGCTAATGGTCAACCCAAACTCCTTGCAGGCTTGGGAGAGGCGACTTACAAGCTGCTGCAAACCTTCCTCCGTATGTGAGATCAGAGCTGCGTCATCGGCGAAAAGCATCTCACGTAGGAGTACCTCAACGACTTTGGTCTTGGCAAGAAGGCGGGAGATCGCAAGTTGAAGAGCTTGCCGTCAGACCTGGTGTGTATGTAGACTCCCTCACTGCAGTCTCTGAAGGCATATTGGAGGAGCATGGAGAAGAAGATACCAAAAAGTGTGGGCGCAAGGACACAACCTTATTTAACTCCGCTGCTAACTGGAAAAGCATCAGACGTTGCACCGTTGAAGCAGACTGTGCTGTGCATGTCCTCATGGAATGCGATGACTGCCAGAAGTTGTGGTGGACATCCGATCTTCTTCAGTAGTTTGAAAAGTCCGCTCCAGCTAACCAGGTCAAATGCCTTGGTCAAATCAATGAAGGGCTTCTGCTGCTCTTGACATTTCTCCTGAAGCTGGCGTAGTCAGAATTGACCGGGAGAGTTGACCGGCCAGCTCGGAAGCCACCCCGAGACTCTGTGTTGCAATCTGCACTGTGATAGCTGCGGGTGAGGAGAACGCTTGCAAGGTCTGCACGACTGGTGATGACTAAATCTAACTGGTGCCAATGGCGGGAGTGTGGGTGCCTCCAAGACACCTTGTGAATCTCCTTACACTTGAAGAAGGTGTTTGTGATGCAGAGGCTGTGGAAACAGCACAATTCTAGCAGTTGCTGACCATTTTCATTGATCTTTCCACATCCCTGAGAACCAAGGCAGGTGGGCCAGGCCTCATGATCAGCTCCTACCCTAGCATTAAAGTCCCCAAGCAGATAACGGCTTTCAACACTGGGTATCCTGGAAATCACTACATGTAAGGCCTCGTAGAACTGGTCCTTTTCATCTGGAGTTGAGCATAGTGTCAGGGCGTATGCGCTGATGATGTTGGCTGGGCCCGAGTCTGTAGACAAGCGGAGGGAGAGGATTCTTTCTGTGCCTGATGACGGTGGCTCGATGAAGGGGACAAGCGAGTTCTTCACAGCGAATCCAACACCATGCTGACGTGATTCGTGCGAGGGCTTCCCTTGCCAAAAGAACGTGTAACAAACTTCTCTTATAGTGCTGCTGTCAGCCAGTCGAGTTTCCTGAAGGCAGGCCACGTCGACGTTGAGTCTTGAGAGATCCTTGTCAATGATGGCAGTCTGGCATGCGTCGTCGATATGCTGAGATCAGCAGTGAGACCAGGACACATGGTCCTGACATTCCAGCTTACTTCCAGTTCATTCCAGCTTCCAGCTGGAGTCTTCTTGTGTTTTCCTTGCTTGCCTGGTGCAGAATTTGTGGCCTACTTGTCGAGATGATTATCTAAGCTCCACGCACCCAAGTGAAGCAGGCAAGCCATGGCGGGACAGCACCTTATTGGCTGGGGGCTGCCCAGCTTAAGGCGGGCGGTAGCTGTCCAGTGAAATACAATGATCTCTCCCACCGACAGAAGCGGCCCCTGGCGCCCGTTTCCTTTGCCAATCGGATGAGCTTAAAACCGGTAACTGCCGCTTCCCGTGTTGTATCGGCGCCTTGCGGTGTCGCTGGAGTGTCCTGTCCATTTGAGCTACAAAAGCTTGGGCAGGGTGATATGGAGGATCAGCTATTGCCCATGCAGCAGACTCCCTCTCTCCACGCAGCTGGTGAACCCAAGGGAACGACGAAAGCCGATACAGCACCAACAACATCGCAGGAGTTGCCAGGACAAGACTACATTTGGACTCCGGCTCCTGATTTGACCTCGAGGTTTACTCCTGAAGCCTTTTCCATGCCTAGGATGGATGTAGCCACAAGGCAGCGGAGGTTTGAAGTTTTCCTTCTACTGTGAGCAACTGGTTTTAAGGTGCCAGTGACCCGCCTTTGCCCCTTCTCCTATCTGTAAAAGCAGGTCCACTGGGCTTAGAAACTAAGCCACTCGAGCAGGCCAGGAGATGGACTTGGTTGTCAGAGGCTACATGAGATGCACGCCACGGGAGCATTTTATGATGGGAGCTCAACCCCAGCACCACCCCGGCTATGACAACCTTGGACCTCATATATATATATATATATATATATATATATATATATATATATATATATATATATATATATATATACACACACACACACACACACACACACACACACACACATACGTAGTGCAAATCTAATACTAATCTGTTACATACTATCATATCACAGCAAACCAGTGACTACATTTCCCATCCTGCACTGCAGCCTACAAACATGGCCGCCATGGACTGCAATTCCCAGAACACTCATTCATTCTAATCACGCACACCTGCATCCAATCTCACACACGCACTCTACAGTATAAAGAGACTGTTTTCTAACAATGTCTTTGCGAAGTATTAGTGGTATTACTGTACCAAGCAATTATACCCTGTTCCTCGGGTTGTTTTATGGTTCTTGGTCTTGTTTCTCGTTCTCTATTCTAGCCTTGCCAGTTTCTTGACCTCGCTATTGTTTCGTGTTTTGGATTTGTCTGCCTGTCTCTCTCTCTCATTTAAGTTTTATCTGCATTTGCATCCGTTCTAACCTTCATTACGAGGAATATGTGACACATATAGTGCAAGGGAATGTAATGTAATGGAAGAAGATGTTGGATGTGTTGAATAACTATAAAATTACTAATCTGTGTATTGCACATAATTATTGCTCAATGGGGCAATTTTAACTGTTCATGAGATGGATAGCCTGAGGGAAACAGCTATTCCTGTGCCTGATGGTTCTGGTGCTTAGGCCTCTGAAGCAACAGCCAGAAGGCATCAGTTCAGAAAGGTAGTGGGCAGGGTGAGTGGGGTCCAGAGTGATTTTTCCAGCCTTTTTTCTCATTCTGGATTCACCAGTAATCCTCTCAGCAGTCTGAACTGTACTTTGTAGTCTTCTGATATCTGATCCAAATCAGACAGTTATTGAAGTGCAGAGGACAGACTCAATGACTGCTGAGTAGAAGTGTATCAATAGCACCTGTGGCAGGTTGAACTTCCACAAATGGCAAAGGAAATCCAACCTCTGCTGGACCTTTTTTTTATAGTGGAGTCAATGTGGGTCTCCCATTTCAGATCCTGTGAGATGGTAGTGCCCAGGAACCTGAATGACTCCACTGTTCCCACAGTGCTTTTTAGAATAGTGAGGGGGGTCAGTGTTGGGGTGTTCCTCCACAATAATCTCCACTGTTTTGAGCATGTTCAGCTCAAGGTTGCTTTGATTGCACCAGACAGCCAGCTGTTTAACCACTCTTCTGTATGCAGACTCATCGTCATCTTGGATGATCTGCAAACTTCAGGAGATTGACAGAGAGCTTGGTGTAGAGGGAATAGAGTAGTGGGGAGTGCACACATCCCTGGGGCTCAGCAATGCTGATTGTACAGTTGCTGAAAGTGAATTTCTCCTGTCTCACAAGCTGCTGCCTGTCCATCAGAAAGCTGGTAATCCACTGACAGATAGATGTGGGAACAGAGAGCTGGTGTAGTTTAGTCTGGAGTATAGCTGGGAGGATGGTGTCCACTGAAGTCCACAAAAAGGATCCTTGCATATGTCCCTGGTCTGTCCAGATGTTGCAGTGATGCAATGTTGATTGCATCCACCACAGATCTGTTTGCTCAAAAAGCAAATTGAAGGGGATCTAGAAAGTGTCCAGTGAAGACCTTCAGGTGGACCATCACCAGGCTCTCAAATGATTTCATGACCACAGACATCAGCGCAACAGGTCTGTAGTCATTTAGTCCTGTGATTTTTGCTTTCTTTGGGACAGGAATGATGATTGAATGTTTGAAGCATCATGGGATTTCACACTGCTCCAGTGATCTATTGAAGATCTTTGTGAAGATGGGGCCAACTGGTTAGCACAGGGGGCCAGCTGGTTAGCACTGAGACACGTGTGTGAAATGCCATCTGGGCCTGAAGCTTTCCTAGTATTTTGTTTCTGAAAGACATGGCACACCTCTTCTTCACAGACCTTAAGTGCAGTTTGAATATCAGGAGGTGGAGGAGGGGGATTGCAGGAGGTGTTGGCGTTTGTGTGAAGTGAAGGTCACAGCGGGTGTGGGGTGTGAGATTGGACCTTTCAAATTTACAGTAGAACACATTCAGGCCATCAGCCAGTTGTTGGTCCACCAAACGGTTAGGGTAGTAGTCCTGTAATTCGTAACTGTCATGTACCGTAGGTGGAGACAGAAGCAGTTGCGAGTAACAGAATCAAAGCAGAATAATCCAATGGGAAAGACAAAGTTCCTGGTTGTGAAACGGGCAGGGGTCAGGCGATCAGGCAAACAAACAAAACGAGGTTAGGCAGAAATCGAGGTCAGGGACGGAAATACTGGTCAAGGTCACTTAATCAAAACTCGCAATGAATGGCTTGGATAATGGCAGAGAGCAAGTCTACTGAACGTTTACTTCACAAAGTCTGTTTGGTTCCAAAGTCTCTTAAGTGCTGTGGTGAGAGTATGTGTGTGATTGGATGCAGGTGTGTGCGATTAGAACTCCGGGGTGGGCAAGTGCATGTGTGTGTGGGAAGTGTAGTTCTCAGCGGCCATGTTTGTAGTCCGCAGTGCCTTCTGGGAAACTGAGTGTCATTTCACTTTATTACACATAACTTTATTTATGGACTTTAATGTTGTGAATTCTTTATATTTCCGGGTTTCTTGAGTTAATACTGATTGATGTCTGGTGAAAATTTCATGTGAATAGCCTCATTGGAAATATACTTACTGAAAAAATGTTGACACATTCAATGCTTATTTCCCCCACTGTACTTCGCTCACAGCAAAGAAACGTGAGGGTATAAATGTACAAAATAATCAAGGCACAAACTGAAAATAGACAAGAATACTCAAGAAACACAAGGAGACAACCAATGACAATACCTGTATTTAATTTGCCACATGTGTCATGTGGTTCATGAACCAAAACAAAAACCCATGTGGCAAATTAATGAGAATATGGTAACAAATATTAAAGCATTTCTATTTCTAGACACATTTACTAATTTCAAGTTTGGAATGAGTGAAACTATTTAGAAAAAGGCTTAATAATCTTATACAGTATTTGTTTAGAAACAATCAAATAAATTCTTTTTTGATTGTTTCTAAACAAATACTGCATTATTAAGCCTTTTTCTAAATAGTTTTACTCATTACAACTAATTTACAGTATTAGTTGAATTTACCTATATTGAAGATATTTATACTTGCTAAGATATCATTCAGTGAACAGCTTATAAATAACAGTTCCACCTTGTAATGTAGTTGAACTAGCACACTTCAAATAATAATCTGCTTTAAGATGTGATACTGTGTCCAATTTTTGTTGCTGCTATGTTTTTAGGGAAATGTGGAAACCTGGTTGGGGCTGTTATTGGATGAGGTTAGGAAGACTATACACAGCATTATCAGAAGGGCTTACATGGCTGTAAGTGACCCAGGGCTGAAACTCATTGAGTTTCAGTCAGTGTTCCCTGCTCAGGTAGGCCTGCTGGGCATACAGCTAATCTGGACTAGAGATGCAGAGAAGGCCCTCAGCCTCAGCAAGACTGACAAGAAGGTTTGAAAAAAATATTTATTCATCTATTTGCTGTCAAATGTGTAAATTGTTTTTAAAAATAAATGTAGACAAAAATATATTTCCTTTCTTAGTTTCTGGTGTCACATCTATCAATTAAATTGAAAAATAGGAAGGTGTCTTATTCATGGCAAGATTCTATATTAGAACTGGATCTCCATAGTCTGCATAAATAAGTAACAAGTAATTCCATTTTAGAAAATAGTCAAACAAAAAGTGCACAAACAAACCAGGTGTTCGCTATAAATTTCAGAATGCCACAATGTTTTGAATCTTGGCTAACATACAAAGTCGTTACATAATGTTGGACCATATGTTATGGGGACAGCCCGGTTCAACGATGGAAATGGTACTGAGCCGACCCCAATGTTTAAGGATGGGAAAAGTGAAAATAAAAGAGACAAATGAGGATCTGGGTCAAAAAGGGAGTATGTGCTGAGTGAAACGCGGCCTCGCCTAACGTTGTCAGAAGCGGGGCGTGAATCTGCAGGGCAATCAAACTGCGACCGTGCTAAAAGAAGTGGTGAGCCACCACCATGCACCAGCTCACACTCTGTGTCATTCTCAGCGAAACAAAGAATGATCTCTGTGCCGAATATGTGGCCAAAATTAACTGGAATGAATGCGGTTATATAGGGACGACAGAGGACCGACTTAAGCCTGGAAACGTGGAACATTGGGCTGATCTTCATGGATCAGGGGAGCTCTAACCGGTACGCCAGAGGATTTATCCTTCGCAGGATCTTAAACAGGCTGATGTATCAGGGCGCCAGTTTCTTGGATTCCACCCACAACGGCAAGTCTTTAGAAGCCAAACACACTCGCTGGCCTGGGCAAAATGTGGGAGCCATGCGCCTTCTACATTTATTCATTTATCAGACTATGTGATTCTATGGTTTGCTGTGCGGGTGCTTCTCTGGGCAGCTGCTTGCAGGGTTGTTCTGGCCCATTGCCAGACCCTATGACACCGGAGCACCATTTGTTCCGCTGTAGGGACCCCCACCTCCTCCTCCTGCTCAGCAAACATGGGTGGAGGGTAGCCAAACTGGCACTCGAACAGTGATATGCCCAAGGACGAGTGCCAGAGGGTGTAATGGGAGTACTCCACCCACATTAGGTAATTAGCCCATGTCAAGGGATTGGAGGAGACCAGGCAGATAACAAGACTGTTCAAGTCCCCGGGAGGCTCACGAGCCAGCACCTCATCTTTCAGTTCCTCAGAAAGGCCCTGTATGTATGCCTCCTAGAGAGCCCATTCTCGCCTGAGTTCGCCGCCATGGTTCAAAACTCGATGGTGTAGTCTTTTATGGAGTGACCACCCTGACACATCCAGAGGAGAGATGAAGGCAGGTCCTCTCCACTGGGCGGGTGATCAATGGTGCACCATAGCCAGACAATGCTGGCAAACTGCGGTGGTCCAGGGCAGAGCCAAACTGGACAATAGGGCAATCATATAGGCTATCTTAGCCTTCTCTGAGGGAAATTGGGAGGACTGCATCTCAAAGGCAAGGAGCACTGTAAAATAAAGAGGTTGCACCCTCCCAGCTGCCCTGCATAAGGCTGTCGGGGTGGCAGGCATGTTTCCATGAATGCACAGGGAGTAGGCACAGGGGGCCTGGGTAGAGGGCTAACTGCCTGGGCGATGCCTATAGTAGAGGTGGCTTGGGGCTGCCGAAGGGCCTGGATCTCCCCTATCTGCTCCAGATTCGCAGTCTCATGTTCTGGTTGGGACATACTGTTATGGGGATGGCCCGGTACAGATGGAAATGACACAGAGCCACACTCACTATTTAAGGATGAGAAAAGTGAAAATACAGGAGACAAATGCAGATCTGGGGCAAAAAGGGAGCACGTGCTGAGTGATACATGACCTCGCCTAATGTTGTCAGCAGCAGGGTACGAACCGAGAGGCTTATGTGCTCCACTCCGACATACTTCTCACTAGGCTATATGCAGGGATAGCATCATGCATCGGCTCACATGCTGAGTCACTCGCACCAAAACAGAGAATAATCTCCACGCCAAATAAGTGACCAAAATTAACCACCATGAACACAAGGGAGCCACAGTGGTTGCATCTGTTTTGGGCTAGAGCTTATATGAATATATATATAAATATATAAATATAAAGGTTGAGGAGGCTAACACTGGTCTTGAACCTCAATAAAACTTCTCTAAACTTGCGCTAAAAAATAGAGCTTCAAACTCTCAAAATACACCAATAATACCTCACAGAGATATCCTCTGCTACATGGCACAGACGTTATATCCGTTAGACAACTAACAAAACCCTGGGGTTTAAATAGCAGCATGCACAGGTGCAGCGCATCTCCACTGATTAACTGATTCACTGATGCATAGGGGTGAGGCACTATAAAGGACCATGCAGGTGTTACATTATAAAGTGTTTTATTGTAAATAAAATGTTACATGGAACATTGTACCACTTCTGTGAGAGTCGTGTGTTGTGTCAGCTCTCCCTGTCGTGGCTCTCATCTCTCTCCTCTTTATCCTTTGGAAAGTCAAATGGTCATTATTCATGTGCACTGTTACACCGTTATATGTTTTAAAAGGCATTTTATAATTGCCGCCAAACGTTGAGATAAGGCCGCTGTGTGTTAAATAAATGCCAAGTGCTGCCAGGCATTAAGTTAACGCCACACATTGCTTAATAGGCACATTCATTTGCTCAAAGCAAAGAGAAAGAATTCCTTTTACAATTTTGTTTTACCTCACCATTATTGGTGTTTTGAATGTGTTCTGTGTTGAATTAATGAATCTACGGCAAGTCGGATCATTCAATCAGGAAACTACCAACGGTGGTGAGGTAAGGATTAAATTTTGTCTCTGCTGTCCATAAATATTATTCATTATTTAATAATGAGTGAAGGACATCAGGTCCGGGGTTATCAGACAACAGAAGTCAGGTGCAGTCTCAGTTGCAGTCATTTATTGTCTGCTTGCATTGTAAAATAAAGTTCCTTCTCACCATTGTTGATGTTTTGCCAATTAAATGATCTGACTAGCCATAGATTCCTAAAACACAGTAGAGAGGGAGCTTTGTAATGAGCAAATTAATGTGCCTATTAAGCAATGTGTGGCGTTAATGTAGCGCTGATCAGCGTGTGAACTTAAAGCCTGTCAACGCACTGTGTTTATTTAACACCTAGCGGAGTTATCTTAACACCTGGCAGAGATTAGAAAACAATGTTTTTAATCTTAAAATGGCATGATGTGTTATGCACCTTATGCTGCTCACTGCAACACAGTGTCTGGCTTACACATGTAACACTGTTACAAGAAGGAAACTCAACATTGCATGAGCTTCATGCGGTGGGAAGAGCCCTCATGCATGAACAGTATCTGAGGTCTGTGTGAAATCATGCCTATTTATTGGCATGCCCTAGTCAGGTGACGTGGCATTTCATGTGTTGCAGAATTATAAAACGGCATCTGTAAACCACATCATCAGCCACTATTATTTGAAGTGAAGATGCAGTTCACAGGCATGCCCTAGTATGACAAAGCCATGCAAAGTCTTGTTCCTGTCTCAGGGAACAAGGTTACATGCGTAACCCAGGCGTTCCCTTTCAAGGGGAACTCAACATTGCATGAGCTTCATGCTGTGGGAATGAGTATACCCACACCATCATACCTCAGTCAAATAAATGTGTGTGGCGTAAGACCACCATGCCACAGCACACACATCCTGTAAGGGTAGCCCTTTGGATAAAGCCTTCAAGGAGGCGACTCCCTAGTGGAATGAACCCTTTTTTCCAGAGGCATAGCAAGACTGCGTGCCTCATAAGCGATAGAGATTGCTTCCACTATCCAATTAGAGATGCGCTGCTTTGACACAGCATCACCTCTGCTGTTGCCACCAAAGCAGACCAGCAACTGCTCTGACTTATGCCACTGGCGGGAGCAGTGGACGTAAGTACAGACAGCCCTTACTGGACACAATAGGTGCAATTTCTCTTGTTCCGGTGTGAGGAATGGAGGAGGGCAGAAAGCTTGCAACACTGCCAGCTGGGCAGCAGACATAGGCACTTTAGGAATATAATCCAGCCTAGGATATAGGAAAGACTTGGCTAATCCAGGGGCAAAGTCAAGACAGGAAGAGGCAACAGAGAGCTTGTAGATCTCCTACTTGCTTGAGAGATGTCAGGGTCAGCAGATGAGCTACCTTTAATGTCAGAAGCTTCTCTGAGGCTGACTCTAAAGGCTTAAATGGGGTGCCTGACAGACCTTCTAGGACCACAGACAGGTCCTAGATGTTTGCCCGACCCAGGCTAGAAGGTGCCAAACCTGCTGGGAAATGTCCCTGTAAGAGCTCCAGAACTATAGCTATTTCACAATTTACTGGGTCTAACTGATGTTCCTCACACCATGAGACAAAAAGTCGCCACTTGAGTGCATGCAATTTTCTCGTGGATGGTGCTCTAGCATTCAACATGGTCTCTACAACCTCGGTTGAGAGACCAGAATCTATGAGCTGGTGCCCCCCAGGGGCCAGACCTACAGTTTCAGTAGTTCCGGCCGAGTGTTATAAATCAACCCTCTGGCTTGAGACAGTAGATCCCTGTGAACGGGAATCTCCCAGGGAATGCCATCTAGCAGGGATATTATCTCTGAGAACCATATTTGAGCTGACCAATAAGGTGCTACTAACAGTAGACATAGACGGTCTTGGTGAACTCTCACTAGAACTTGTGGGAGTAGAGTGATCGGAGGAAAGGTATACAAATGTGACCTCAGCCACGTGTATACCATGGCGTCCAGCCCAAATGGTACAGGAGGAGTGAGGGTTAACCACAGTGTACAGTGTGTTGTCTCCTTGGCCAAACCTCCACCATACAGACTCCACCACTTGTGGATGGAGCCTCCAATCCCCAGGCCTCAGCCCCTATGTCTGCCTCCACATTCTGGTTGTCCGCAATGTACATCGCACTCACTATTAAAAACCTTTCCACCACCCGGAGAAAAATGAGTTGGGCCATACCTGAACAGGTGTGCGAATGTAACCCTCCCTGGTGGTTGATATATGTGACCACCACTGTATTGTCTGTCACAACTAACACATGGTGACCTCTCAATTGAGGAAGAAAGAACTTCAGTGTTAGAAATATGGCCCGCATTTCTAGGCGATTTATATGCCACTCTAGATGAGGGCCGCTCCAGAGACCATGAGCTGGATGGACGCCCTAGTCTGTAATGGAAGGCATCTGTCATTACTGCCTCGTGATAACGAGACGCCCCGAGAGTCTGACCCGGGGCTAGAAATCGGAGACACCTCCAAATTCTCCGAGCACATAGACATCGCTGTGTGACACTGATTACTGTCAGGGGTTTCGTCCTTGGATGAAACCCTTGACTTTTCAGCCACCACTGAAACAGTGTCATGTGCAATAGGCCCAACGGATACTGGATTTTTTGGGGGCAGTTGTGGCTTGGCGGTTAAGGCTCTGAGTTACTGATCAGAAGGTTGGGGTTCAAGCCCCAGCACTGCCAAGCTGCCACTGTTGGGCCCTTGAGCAAGGCCCTTAACCGCCTTATATCATGTATAATTGCCTAGTATCATGGCTGACCCTGCGCTCTGACCCCAACTTGCTAACATGCTGGGGTATGCAAAGAAAATAATTTAATTGTGCTGTAATGTGTATATGTGTCTAATAAAGACTCATTATCATTATTTTTGATTTCCATGAGCTGTAATTCGTAATCAAGGTTTAAAAAAAAAGGATTGGAATATTTCACAATCTAGAATATATGAAAGTTCCACTTTCAAATTAAATTACAGAAAAAATGGACTTTTCCATGATATAAATTTTTTTTAGATGCACTTGTAATTCTAGCTAATTTTGTCTGTGCACAAAAACATTAAATAGGCATTTCGGGAAGCCTTTTTTAAAGCTCTTTCATGGAATACATTTTTAGAAAGCATTACTAATGACTATAACACCAGGTTTACCTTAAAAATAGAAATCTTTTGTTCTCATACATCAAGGTGGCTATGTGTTTCTGTTTACGTTTTAATTTATTTATTCATTTTCATATGATTCATTTACATGTGATTCATTTACATGTGATTCATTTTCATGTGATTCATTTACCTTTTCTCTTCTCTCCTCCCTTCCCTTTCCCAAATATTTCATTGAGAAGAAGAAGAAAAAAAAAACAAACAAAAAAACACAAAACAAAGGAAAACAAAATTAAAAGTAACAAAAACAAATAAATCTTAAAGGTGTGCCTGTCCCAGCCGGAGTGGGACCCCCCCCTCCCCCCAACACACCCAAAGTCTCCATAAAACAAAGGGAGACAGCAGTGTTTCCCACCAAGAGTTGTCCACAATGTGAAAACAACTCAAAGAGTAAGCCGAACTAACCAACTAAATTACCTAAACAGAAAAAAAATTCCAGTAAGAGAAAAGTCCCCTACTGACTTCAAATCTGATAAATAGTCTGCGCACTTTAACAAATATAATGTCCTTACCTTTTAAAGACTTATTAACAAATAACATTACACAGTGTAGCATGTAAAGATGAGGAAACAACACTAATAAAATTAAATAAACTCTAACCCAGTCAGAGCATCAAAACAGAGAAGCACATTAATACAGAAGTAAATTTAAGCGGAATGAGTCCACAAAATCTAGACAAAGTAATGCACCGACAACATCTGCAATAAGAATCCGAATTCTGTAGAGCTGGAAGGCCGAGTGCAAAAAAAGAATAAAAGTGAAAAAAACTCCACTATATAGGTGATGCAGTTCACCCCAATATCAACAGTTTAACGTAGTCTCCTGCTTCCTCCGCTGAAATAAAGTCCTTCTGAACACCGTTATATGTAATGCGAAGCCGAGCTGGGTGAGGTATTCCATAGCGAGCTCCCTCAATACCACGAAGTTGACGCCGAACCTCGTTAAACGCAGCCTGGGCCCGGGCTATCTTGGCTGTGTAGTCAGGGAAAACGGAGATGGTCAGATCCCTCGTTTTAATCTGCTGGAGCTCTCTCGCACGGCGTAAAATATCAACACAGTCACTGTGATAGTGGAATCTGCACACAATAGCTCGTGGTCGTTCACCAGGCTTGGGCTTCGGCTGAAGGGTCCGGTGGGACCAGTCCAGACCAAACGCCTCTTTTAACAAGGCCGCTACAGCAGCGGTTGTACAGGTGTCAGCGCCCTCTGGAACTCCGACTATCCTAACGTTATTGCGCCGTGACCTCGACTCCAAATCCTCACATTTATTCTCTAATTGAGTCACGGTCGCAGTGAGAGACTCGATAGTAGTCTTCATATGAACTATGTCATTGGTGCAACCGGAGAGAGCGTGCCCCATTTCCCCAAAAGTACCTTTCAGTGTTGATATGTTAGCATCGGTAGCGACTTTATCACCAGCCTGCTGTGTTTTCATGGCCTGCAGGTCAAGCTGGATAGTAGACAGCGCATCCCTGAACATCGCCTGAAACTCCTTTTTAAAAATATCGGCAATGTCCTTCCTCAGTGAAGCCAGCAACTCAAGCTTGAGTGCGGCGAAGTCAGGGTCACTGCTCGGGGACGCGGATTCAGGGGGAGAAGGGGACTCGCTCACGGCACGCACACTAGGTCTCAGTTGTGTCTGAATGCTACCACGGGTTTTCGTGTTCTTTCCAGACATCTTAACGTGCCACAAAGTTCAAAGTGCAAATAAGGAAACGAAGTAGAATAAGTCAAAATATATTATATGACCAAAAAGCGCTAATTAATCACAATTCTAATCGAAATCAGCAGGAGCCTCCAACTTCGCGTCTTACTCCATTGAACCGTGTTTCTGTTTAATAACATACCGATATTCTTTTTACAGATCATGCAGGTGACAAATCAGAGTTTTCTGGATATTTTGAATGAGCTAATTGATATGACTACTCATGATTTGACAAAGATGGAGAGAATCAAATATGAAACCCTGATAACGATCCATGTGCATCAGAAGGATATATTTGATGAGCTGGTAAGTAAACCTGTGATTGTGTTTATTCTAAATTATTTAATAATTAGATAAATTGCCCTAACATACTGAATGGACTTTGCATAATCTTGACTTTGAAGACTTTGCATGGCACATGTTTACAGGTAAAAATGAACATCCGATCTAAAGCAGACTTTGAGTGGCAGAAGCAGTCTCGTTTCTACTTTATAGATGACACGGACCGATGCCTGATAAACATCACTGATGTGGAGTTTGATTATTGCAATGAGTACCTAGGTTGTAGTGACAGACTAGTCATAACCCCTCTTACTGACAGGTAAGGAGCTAGATGATGGGGAAACCAACAAACAATTCAGATTCATATTTTATTTATATTGATGCATTTAGCTTTAAAATGGTAGATTTACATCTTTGCTTGTGGTGAACTGAAGCCACTTATTACATCTGGATATTTTAAGGTAGTGTAATACGATAAGTATATTGCGTCACGATAAGTTTCTCAAATTTCCCCTCGTACCGGAGCATTCAGTGCGCGTAAACTGCCTGAAGTGTGACAGCACACGCTTCCAGGTGGACACTGACTTTGTTTATGTGTCCACATATGTTTTGGTTGTGGTTTCTGTCCATTCTCTGCCCCTCTATTATCATTGGTTGTTTCCCTTATGTGTCGTCATTGTCCACAGCTGTTTCTGTTGCCTCCCTTTTTAGTTGCAAAGTATTGTTTCAGTGTTTTGCCACGTGAGCTGTAACAAACCGTTTGTTCATTGTTCTTTGTTTCATGGTTTTTGATCCTGCTTTTGCCCTCGTGTTTTTGTGATTCTGGTTTCACCTAGTTTTGCCTGTTTGTTGATCGCCTGACCCACACCTGTTTTGGATTTTTGCTATTGCGCTTCTATTTGGATTTGTCTGCCTGCCGTTTAATAAAGCTTTACGCTGCCCTTGCAAACACCTGACTCATGCATTATCAGACATTGAGGAATTGGCTTT
The DNA here is from genome assembly GCF_023375685.1 of Ictalurus furcatus. Classification (NCBI taxonomy): domain Eukaryota; kingdom Metazoa; phylum Chordata; class Actinopteri; order Siluriformes; family Ictaluridae; genus Ictalurus; species Ictalurus furcatus. The sequence continues at coordinate 6,135,475 of NC_071255.1, read as the reverse complement.
TAACTGTAATCGAATAACTTAACAAATATGACAGTGAACTGCTATTATAAATGCTCATAAGTGATGCCATATATATATATATATATATATATATATATATATATATATATATATATATATACACACACACAATGTGTGTATATATGGCATCACTTATGGACATTTATAATAGCAAATATATATAAAATGTGTGTGTGCTGTTATTTAAAAAAAAAAAAAAAACGTATGTGAATGATTTTTTTGTTAGAAAGTAGTTTTTGCTAATAATTCTGGATTTGTGTACTGTAGATGTTACATAACCCTGGCCCAGGCACTAGGTATGGGTATGGGTGGGGCACCAGCAGGCCCAGCAGGAACAGGAAAGACTGAGACTACTAAAGATATGGGCCGTTGCCTGGGCAAATATGTTGTGGTCTTCAACTGCTCAGATCAGATGGACTACCGAGGACTGGGGCGCATTTACAAAGGTGTAATATGTGATTTTAATTATGTATAATTATTATGGACTTATACGACTGTGCTGTTGAATTCTGATTGGCTGACAGATGTTCTGATGTGTGCAATTATGAGACACAAAAGCTGGGGAACAAGTACCAATATTTATTTATTCATTGTCTGTCTGTCTGTCTGTCTGTCTGTCTCTCTCTCTCTCTCTCTCTCTCTCTCTCTCTCTCTCCAATAACTTCATAAACTCAAGCCTCTGTTACTAGTTTTAAGGACAAAAGTCTGACAAATGTTTTGAAATAAAACATCTGAACAGTGTCCTGAGGTGTTGTAACTGTGCTATAAGCGGAAAATTGACTCTGGCCCATTGAATTATTAGAAAATAACGCACACCCGAGGTGTAACAGGTGTGCATTATTTGAAAATATTTCAACTGCCTGTCGTCAATTATTACTTACTATAAATTATGGTTGCTGTAACTGAGATCTGCTATATTAATATTAGTAGTGTGCATTAATCATGTCCGAACCAGGGTTGCATAATATCTGATTTGTTAAGCCTACGTAATTGCATAAGGGTAACCTTATCATTATTTGGTACATTATCATCCAAATGTTTGCTGTTTGTCAAAAAGGACTGGCCCAGTCTGGTGCATGGGGCTGCTTTGATGAGTTTAACCGCATTGAGTTGCCTGTGCTATCAGTGGCAGCACAGCAAATCTACATTGTGCTCCAATGTAAGAAGAACAAAAAACCTCAATTTGTTTTTACCGATGGAGATGTAGTGGACATGGACAAAGAGTTTGGCATCTTCTTGACTATGGTTAGTAGACATCTTTTCATCACAGGAAGTTGGATTGTTATAATGTTGTAATACATAAGCAATTCATGTATGATGTGAAATATGAAGTCCTTAAGACTTAAAGCTAGGCATAAAGTTCACATTAACACATAAAGTTAAGGCTGTGTATGAAGAGCTCACATTTGGTACTATTTATATGAATGCAATGGCATAAGAGTTTAGTAAAAAGACAAAATATAAATTAATTATGACCTTAATCCTTTTTAAAAATAATTACATCAGTTGGGCGAGAAATTTTAATACATCCTTCTAAACTATGAAGATATCATAGAAATTGTCTTTATTGGTTCAGCTTCAGTGCCCCTCTGGTTCAGCTCCCCTACAGGCACAGATGATGTGTCTCATTCTCAAGTTCTGAGACATGTTACTTTATGCAAATCACTCAGTGTTATGGCCCTTCGAGGTCACATTCTTTCCTTTGCTGAGAATAAGATGTCACATAAAAGACAATGTAGCCATTGAAAATGTGCATCAAAGGAAAAGGGATCCTGTGATTTCATGCGGGATTGCACGGTATCACGTGCATGCTGCGGGTGCAGGAAAGAAAAGACCAGTAAGGGGCAGTTATGTTTCATTTGAACACATATGGCTTACTAGTAGATACAGTAGTTTTGCCAGGACATATGCTGTATATAGCATATATTCTTTTACCAACCAAACGGTGCTGTTTCTTACCCTGAAACCCATGATCTGCTTGTGCTTGGCTTGATCTGTGAACCTCTCAGAACCGTTTTTCAACAAGCAGCAGAGCACATTAAACATTGTCGAGCCTGAAAAAAATGTGTGGTTGGATAGATTTAAGAAAAAATATTATGTATGCTTTAAATAAAAATATTATGTTTCTCATCAAAACTTACAATAAATTATAAGAATTAATTAATAAATAATAATATAATTAATTAATAAATTATAAAATTAAATCATGATCAAGTCATGTAGTACAGGTCCAATAACAATAGTATTTAAATTAACATAGTTAAGCTGTGTGTGCTAGAATAATAATAATAGTGCCTTGCATTTATATAGTGCTTTTCTAGTGTAGAAAATTGATTCGTGTGTGCATGTATGTGAATGTCCTTCCTCAAAGTACCACTCAGTGAATTCCATCTTCTCTTTTCTTGCCAATGGAAACTTTTATTCTTTTCTTAGATTTAATGTTCCACTATTGGAAAAACTGGTTTAAAGTGAACACAGTCCACACACTGAAAAAAAGCTTGAATTGAGTTACATTAACATAATTTGTTTTCGTACATCAAACATGATTTGATCATATATTTTCAATGCCCTCAATAAAATTAAACTCCACCTGAGCTGAGGATTGAACCCCAGTTGCTGGCATTCTTCAACAGCCAAATTAACACTGTGTTATTCTACCACACACACACATTACCCATTTTAATTTAAATATTACAGTTATAGTACTGGTTCTGTGTGAATCAATCAAAACATTAAACCAAATATTCAAACATTTTATGTATTCATTAAACATGTGACACCATTTATCAATGTGTTGTTACAGAAAGAGCATATTCACAAGGTGATTTACACATCCTGATGATCATGTCATTTTGTGCAGATGCAGGTTGTAATATTGCGTTTACGTTGTGTATGAATCTGATTAATCTGATCTCTTATAGGTTGCGTTTGGGTGAGTAAATTAACCCGCTAGTAAAGTGCTTTAGTTTACAGGTTTTCATTCACTCAGCTTTTGCAGCTCATGAAGGTCATTCCTGCTATTATCTATATTACTACTTTCCACCCCCACGTCTTTATCCCCACCTTTTTTCAAAACAAAGTGATGCCCATGTATTGCCTAAGCAAATAAATTACTGATCACTTTTCAATACAATTAAGCTTTTATTCAATATAATTTGCAGAGTATACAGTAATTAGTATCAGCATTACTTTGTTAATTAATGCAATGAGATATATATATATATATATATATATATATATATATATATATATATATATATATATATATATATATGTATATATATATATATATATATATATTAGGGATGTCACTAGAACCGATACTTCGGTACCAAGTCGGTACCAACATTCTTAAAACGTGACAGTACTTGTTTTCTGCACCCTCGTTGGAACCGATTGTTCCGGACCTGACGGGGGCAGCAAATACGCGCAAGTGTTTTAGTCGGTCCACAAGTGGTGAAGAAGAAGAAGAACGCCTACAAGCACACGGGAAAAACTACAGAAGATTAGTTTAGCTTAAGAAGTTTAGCTCCGCCCCGACTCGTTGAGAGGAAAAGAGAGGAAAGCTAGTACCGGTTTCCGGTGTGCAACCGATGCTATCGTTCATTTCAAACAAAGCGAGGAAACACCTGGAATTTGGCGAAGCACCTGAAAGACAGGTCCTACATTATGTTTGTTTGAGGCAGCTGCATTGTTGCCGTGAAACCAGCTAACCTTATGCTCCATGTAATGTTAGCGATAGCCGGTTATTTGTTAACGACGCTAATGCATTGCAATGTTATAAACTACCTCCAAATGGACCACCACGCATCACCATTCAGCCCGTGTCCTGTCAGCTAAATCTAGCCTAATGTCACTAATAATTATTCAAATGTTCATGCTTTTAATAAATCTTTCTGGCCTGCCACCATATCAGTGAATTTAAACTAATGCTTGCATTCAGAGTATAAGGTTTGTGTGTGCGCACGTGCGTCTGTGTGTGTGCGTGTGTGCGCGCACGTTTAGGAGTGCACCTCCACTCATTGTCAGACAGTGTTTGATAACTAAAATATCCCCTCTTTCTCTCTCTCTCTCTCTCTCTCTCTCTCTCTCTCTCTCTCTCTCTCTCTTTCTTTGCCAGTATCAGCCAGAGGAGGATGTCCTCCAGGAGAGTTTTTAATTTACTTTATTTCATTTTATTTTCATACCACACCGTGGTATCGACTTTGGTATCGAGTATCGTGTACTTTTGGTGGTATCGGTACCGACTACTAGATTTTGGTATCATGACATCCCTAATATGCTTGGATCTTTCAGTTAGTCCCATAACTATCTGTTGTTATGTATTATTTTTAAGTAATACCTCAGTAATACTACAGCAATGTATTATTTTGCATAATATTGTATAACACTCTATGTTAGATAAATAGTGAAATAATCAAGTTGGCAGTGGACTCTGAAGTTTTAAACACATTTTGGTATCTTGAATTTGGTGTAAGTTCTCTTTGTATTAAATTAATTTTGTATTAAATTCAGTGTATGATCATGTTCATTCTTAACAGATGTTTAACATCATGTCTTATGAAACAGAATCCAGGATATGCAGGAAGACAGGAGCTGCCTGAGAATCTGAAGATTCAGTTTCGTATAGTGGCCATGATGGTGCCAGACCGTGCTATAATTATGAGAGTCAAACTTGCGAGTTCTGGCTTCAGAGAGAACCAGATGCTCAGCCGCAAGTTTTATACACTTTACAAATTGTGTGAGGAGCAGCTCTCCAAACAAGTAAGCTACTTTGTGAATAAGTGATGAAAATACCTGTGCTTTCCGAAAGTATTTGATACATTGAAATCAAAGTAGTTGTTTTTTTTGTGTAAACAAACAACTAGCATTGCAAATGTTAAAACCAGTTAGGAGGAGTTCATGACTTTTCACAATGGTATTCTCCATTTATTTTCAAAGAGAGTGAATCAGACATGCAAGCAAGCAGGCACAAACCTGAGAACCCATAGTGTGTGTCCAAGTTGAGGATGTGCCACTGCAAAATCAATGCATGTGCAGCTATGCCATATGCTCTATGTGCTAGTGATGTCCTGGCGTTGTGAGTGTATGCAGTAGTGTTAAGAGCTGAAGTAGTGATCAATTTGATCTAGTTGTTTCTATTTGGTGCCCCGCCCCCTCCATATATATATGCAGCATCATGCTTTAGAGCTGCTTTTCTTCTGCCAGAACTGGGGCTGGAGGGAATTATGAATAGTTACAAATTCCAGCTGATTTTAGTGCAAAACCTACGATTGTATGCTAGTAAGCTGAAAATGAAAAGGAATTTCATCTGTCAACATGTTAATAACCCAAAGCATGCATCCAAATCAACAAAGGAAAGTTTAACCAAAATAAAGATCACTGATTTTGAATGGCGTAGCCAGAGCCCAGACCTGAGTCCAACTATAATATGTGAGGTGACCTGAAATGGCCTGTGCACATGAGATGCCCTCACAGTGTGATAGATCTAGTAGATTGCTTTTGTAAGAAAGAGTGAGAAAAATTACCAAGTCAAGATATTCCATGTTGATAGACTCTTACCCCAAAAGACTGAGTGGTGTAATAAAATCAAAAGGTGCTTCAACAAAGTGTTAGTTTAGGGGTGTGCACACTTATGCAACAAGGTTATTTATTTATTTATTTATTCCCTATAAATCTTTGATTGTTTTTCACTTAATTTTTATATATTGTAATTTCATATTGAGGTTCAAAAAAGTTCTGACACAATTGATGACTTCTGCTAAATAATATTTATTATTATTTTTTAAATGTTATATTTTACTTGCTGAGATTTCACCACTTTTTCCATTATACTCTAGTCTGATGGTATGTATTTCACAACGTGAACTTTGTAGCTTTATAACCCAGTTGTTATTGAGCTATTGGCATTTCTGTTATTTCTTCTTACTGAAATTGGCTATGGCATCAAATTAGGTTACACATTTAATTTTAAGGAGGGTTACCACTATTCTTGCTGTGTTCTTTGTGTTGAGAATGCAGCAGTAAAATATTTATTGATATTTGTATGGTTAATACTGTTTCCATAGGTTCACTATGACTTTGGCTTGCGAAATATCCTGTCTGTTTTGAGGACGCTGGGAGCAGTGAAGCGATCTAACCCATCTGAGTCAGAGAAGACTGTGGTTATGAGGGTGCTACGTGACATGAACCTCTCCAAACTTGTATGTATTTACTTTATTTTATTGGCTTTGTAGGATGAGTAAAATCTGGCTATCAAATATCAGACTTGCAGTATTGAATGTTGTAGCTAATAGATATCCATAGATAGGTGCTCCTTTCTAAAATTGTACAGTAGTACTTTCCCCAATGTAACCTAGTCATTAATAAGGAAAGCTTAACCTTCAATCTTCCTTATTAGATAGTCTCACTGGCATGGTAACAGAAGAGGACTCTGTACTCTGTCTTATGAGTATTAGTATTTTTTCACTCACAAGTAAATTCCAACAGTAAGTAGATAAGTGGATTTTGAAAATCCTCATGACAGCTAGACCCCCAAAGTTTTCCTGTGTGTTGAAGATACACTATATGAACACCTTTGGGATGAACTGCAATGCCAACTGTGCCCCAGGCTTCCTTGCCTGACATTATGCCTTGTCTTACTAATTGTCTTGTGGCTGAATGGGCAAATCCTCACAGCCATGTTCCAACATCTAGTGGAAAGCAGTACCAGAAGAGGGGAGATTATTATAAATGCAAAGGGAGGACTAAACCTGAACTAGGATGTTCAAAAAACATATATTGGTATGATGCTCAGGTGGCTACAAACATTTGGCCCTACAGTGTATATTCAGTGGACCATAACCAATTCATAAACTTGGAAAGAATCAACAATAAACATGTACCCACCAATGAATTTGCAGATAACATATCATATTAAAGGGAGATATATTATTGGACATGTGCTTTTAACACATTTCTTCAACAGACCTAACCAACCACCAAAATGCACTATTTACCACATGCCAATTAACATATATATGCACACACACACATATTTTCTGTGAAGTCTTGACATACAGTATTGGTGATGACAGCAAATAGGCTACGCTACATTGATAATATGTTTGTATATGTTGAGTTATGGATCAAAATTGGATATTAATTCTAAATTCTCTAGATTTTCATGTTATGGTGACCCCAACAGTTTGTCTTCCAACTGAATGCTAATCCTCTCTCTCCAAAATTTTTTATAACAATACATGATTTTGTTTAAAGTGCACCTATTATGGCTTTGAAACTATCCTAATTTTGTTTTAAAGGTCTCATACAATAGATTTACATGCATCCAAGGTCAAAAAACATTTTAATGTGCTTATAATTTAAATTGCAGCATTACCTTTTCCCCCCGGTGTCACAAACGACTCATTCAATGATCTGTTCTAAAGGATTAATTTTAAACTCCTCCTTTCAGAGAGCATACTCTGCTCTGATTGGTCAGATGTCCCAGTCTGTTGTGATTGGTCTACTGCTGTCAGCATGTCTTGAAAAGGAAACGCCCACTACCATAATGAGTTTCACCTGTGTCTGTTCTCGAGCAACCAGTGAAGACCAGAGGCGGGTTTTTTTTGTTACAAACCTATGTACGTTAATACAGGAAGTATTAATTAAGTCTGGAATTACTAACGACTCGTTTCAGGTGTTCAGAATCGGTTCCTTCTTTTGGGAGTTAATAACTCCGTTTGTGGTGCACTTAGATTTTTGAAACTTTGCAGGTGTTTTTACATTCACAGACAGCTATATAACACACCTCGTGACAGATAATATTTGAAAAACCATAATAGGTGCACTTCAAATACAAACTATGTTTTGTAACTTATACATTTTCGAGTGAGTAAAAAAACAGTTTAGATTTCCTAACATTAGTTTTCCAGCACAAAATTAAAAGGTAAAGAAAAATGTTTGTATGTCAATAAAGAAAGCAGCATATTCATTTAGAAACCACTTTTCAGATAAAAAAAAACAACATAATGAGGGCACCCTGGGACATAAAGTGGTCAGCCACGCCACCTTCAACAAACATTAAAAATTTTAATTATTGCTTTGTAGTTTGTAGGGGTCCACTCACTGGTCCAACAATGGTATCCAATGACATGGTAGAAGGATTCCCACGTGTTTCTGTCTTTTTGAAGCGATGTGAAAACATTTACATTACATAGGGTGGCTGTGGCTCAGGTGGTTGAGCAGGTTGTCCACTAATCGTAGGGTTGGCGGTTCGATTCCCGGCCCACATGACTCCACATGCTGAAGTGTCCTTGGGCAAGACACTGAACCCCAAGTTGTTCCCGATGGCAAGTTAGTGCCTTGCATGGCAGCTCTGCTACCCTTGGTGTGTGTGTGTGAATGGGTGAATGAGACACAGTGTAAAGCACTTTGGATAAAAGTGCTATGTAAGTGCGCCATTTACAGTATTAAATTTGTCATTCCAATTCTGTTTGACTCTCTCTTAAATTAAATCTGACTCCAACTGTAAAAACCTCAATGTTGTATTTGTTTCCTAGGTATTTGTATTTTGATACTTTTAATCTTTCACATTTGATTAATTCTAGTTTATTCTATACTTTAAATTTTGCCCGTAAATTCAGATTCCATGTCACTCAGAGTCTCGCGCCGACCATGTACATGGATCTTACGGTTACAAACTCGCCAGTCTTGGTCATTAGCCAGAGGTAATTGACCAATACTATTTAGATGGCTGCCCCATGCTTGCCCTTTTCTAAAAAGTACTTTGTTTAATCCCCTTAGATAGTAACACTTAATTATAGTAACGTTATTTCTAGTCAGAGGTCATGACTACTAAAATTTACAGAGATAGACCAATAATATCTGAGTTAAAATTAGCTTTACATAATCATGCCATAGTTTCCTATGTACACATTAACTAGAAAAATATTACAATAACCAGAGGTTTAGACTTCACCCTATTTAGATTTGTTCGATCAACTTTATGTTGTCCTAAACGGAAATTCCCTATCAAGCCTGTACACACTAAGTACACTTAACTTAACGCCAAGTTGTTAGCCTGGACTCAGTTGGCGTACCCCAATGCTCCACCTAAACCTGAATTTTAGCCTGTACTAACCTGGTCATAGATTTGCGGTAACAAGGACTTAACGTAATCTACTAGAGACAATAATTTCAGAATAAGTCAGAATATAATCAAATCTAATAATTTATTTAACCAGGTATGAACACATCCAAATCCAATACTACTATTAATAATAAGAAGAAAGAATTACATTCAACATTACATTCCAATAAAATTCAAAACATAATAATACAACATAAGAAATTCAAAACTTGCATAGCTGGTATATAAAATAACTAAACACAGTAATTGTTTTGAGATCTGTCTACAGATTCCCAGAATCTTTGGCCAGCTCTCCCCTAAATACCCGGATGCTTTGTGGGTCCACCAAATAGTGTTGTTTGTGATGACCATTTGATGTTTGTGGAAGGATGTACCTTATTTACATACAGGAGGTAATTTGAGTGAGGGACCCTAGGAGGGTATGCCTTTAACAGCATGCAATAGTTTTATTTGAACTGCTGTTGAGGGAATAAGACCATATTTTCCAGACTCACTGAGAAAAAGTGCGCAGAGTAGAGGTGTATGTGCCAGAGTAAATTTATTTATTTATTTATTTATTTATTTTTTATGGGTTGGTTAGGAGTTCACGGGAGAGGTGGGCCTTTAGCTGTTTTTTTGAAGATGGTGAGAGATTCTTGGTCCAGGTTGAGGTTGAAAGTTCATTCCACCACTGAGGAACAGTTACTTTGAATGTTCTTGAAAGGGACCTTGAGCCACGCTGAGTAGGTACTACTAAGCGTCTGTCATTGATTGATCGCAGATTGCGTGAGGGAACGTAAGCATTCAGGATAGTTGAGGTAGGAGGGTGCTGTTCCAGACAAGGTCTTGTAGGTGAGCATCAAGGCCTTGAATTTGATGCGGGCGGCTACAGGAAGCCAGTGAAGGGAGATGAAGAGGGGTGTGACATGGGTTCTCTTGGGCTGGTTGAAGATGAGGCGTGCTGCTGCATTCTGAATCATTTGAAGGGGTTTGATGGAGCTGGCCAGGAGGCCCGAGAGTAGTGAGTTGGAGTAGTCCAGTTTTGAGATAACAAGAGCCTGGACTAGTATCTGTGTAGCCTGTTTGGTGAGGTAGGGTCTGATTTTCTTGATGTTGTACAGGATGAACGTACAGGACTGTGCAGTTGTTGAGATGTGGTCCGTAGAGGTCAAGCTGTCATCGAGAATCACCCCAAGGTTCCTGGCCATTTTGGTTGGCTTGAGTGTGGTTGAGTTGAGCTGTACAGTGAGGTTGTGGTTGATTGAGGGACAGGCTGGGATGACGAGAAGCTCAGATTTTGCCAGGTTGAGCTTCAGGTGGTGTTCCCTCATCCAGACCGAGATGTCCGACAGGCAAGCAGAGATACGTGCAGAGACGGAGGGATCGTCAGGCTGGAAGGCCAAATAGAGCTGGGTGTCATCAGCATAGCAATGATATGAGAAACCATGAGATGCAATCACCTGCCATAGAGATGTAGTGTAGATAGAAAAGAGCAGTGGACCCAGAACTGACCCCTGTGGAATGCCAGTTGTGAGTTGCTGAGTTTCAGAAATACCTCCCTCCATGATACGTTGAAGGATCTGTCTGAGAGATAGGATTCCACCCAGCGCAGAACCATTCGGGTGATGCCCAGGCTGGAGAGAGTTAACAGGAATATCTGATGGTTTACAGTGTCGAAAGCAGCAGAGAGGTCGAGTAGGATGAGGACAGGTGATCTAGAGGTTGCTCTTGCTAGTCGTAAGGCTTCAGTGACGGAAAGCAGAGCAGTCTCAGTGGAGTCTCCTTGTCTCCTTGAAGCCAGACTTCTTGGTGTCCAGGAGGTTGTTCTGTGTGAGAAAATTGCAGAGTTGATTAAAAACGGCTCTTTCAAGAGTTTTGGAAAGAAAAGGGAGGAGGGAAACAAGTCTGTAGTTGTCAACCACAGCAGGGTTAAGTGATGGTTTTTTAAGCAGTGGGGTAACCCAAGCTTAAATGAGATAGGGTATGTCCCAGTAGAGAGTGATGTGTTAAAGATGTGTGTGAGTGCAGGTAATAGTGTGGGAGAGATGGACTGAAGAAGGTCAGAAGGGATAGGGTCAAGAGGACAGGTTGTGGGACGGCTAGAGAGGAGGAGTTTAGAGACATCAGTCTCTGAGAGGGGAGAGAAGGAAGTCAGTTTGGAGTTACATGGAGGAGGAGCCGGTCTATGCATGTCTGGGGTTGAGAACTGGTCCCTGATTGATGTAACCTTGTTAGAAAAGAAAGTGGCAAAGTCATCTGCAGTGAGAGAGGTAGGGGAAGCAGGAGGAGCTTCTGAGAGCCAAGGGCTAGAGGGTGATGTGCAAGCAGGTCTGGAGGTTAGGGGGCGGATGCTGTCAAGAGAAGATGTTAGGGTGGAACATAGCAAGTCAGTTGCGGTGTTTAAGTCAAGTGAGGAGAGGTGGCTATCAGAGGGAAGTAAGGTTGTGACAACGGAGGAGAAATGTGAGGGGGAAAGGGAGAGAAGCAAACCTGTACCACCCCCTCATCTGTTGGGACATGAGGTATGGAAGAAGTTGAAGTTGGAGGCTAGGGCAGCGGGTGTTCTCAGCATGGATCCAGGTCTCAGTCAGAGCCAGCACACTGAGGTTGGAGTGGGTTGCAAAGGCAGGAATGAAATCAACAGATTGGCAGTTCCAAAGTCTGATAGAGAATGAGAAGGAATCTGCAGAGGCCACGTTCAGAGAGCGTAGGTTGTCCAAGTTGCGTACTTTTCTGGGAGTATGCGTCTGCGTCTGTGGCAAATAACAGGGATAAACTGATGACACATGTTAGTGTTAGTACCTGTGTAAACAGGTAAACAGCAAGAGAAATAAAGGGGAAAAATTTTCTGACACCTGCTTATCCCCGAGAGCCAATATTTACATCTTTGCAAAAAGCCATTCACAAACTTTTTGCGAACTGGCTAACTGAGATTAATACATAATATCTATAAGCACCAGCACTCACTACAGCAACTGATATATAATATTTTTGATCAAACCTGTTCTATCAAAATGTAAGGTATTTGGTAATTTGGCCAATGCAACAAATACTTCTTTAAAGCTAAATCCTTAAAGTTCTAATTTTAAACAATATACTCTTTTTAAATAACTAATGATTTGAATTAATTAAAATTCACAGCAACAGCATTCACATACTTATGGTAAGACCCAGATTGTTTAGGGGGAAGGGTTGGGTATAAGGCAACTATTGTTAATGTTATTAGCATAAAAAAATGTTAATGTTCCTACAAATTGATGAAGTGTTGACTATGAATAGTCTTTTTTGTGGTCAATATGATAATACAATGACCCAATAATGGGGCACTTAGCTATTTGAATAAGAGGTCAAGAATACTTATATGCATACATATATATATATATATATATATATATATATATATATATATATATATATATATATATATGAGGTGCAAAATAAATATCAATCACCAGATTATCATTTGCATATTTTTGCAAATTGCACGTTTGCAGCCTCCACCTGCGTCCCTAACAGGAAATGGGGTAAACAACAGAAGAAGTAGTTCAACACAGTGAGTAAGGGTGCCCTCTAGTGGCCTAGAGTTTAACTGCCCCTGGTGGCTATGACATACTTCGTACGGACACTTAGGTTAGAAACAACATTCATGGTTAGCACATTTGCCTCACACTTCCAGGGTTGGGGGTTCCCGCCTCCATCCTGTGTGCATGGAGTTTGCATGTTCTCCCCGTGCTTCAGGGATTTCCTCAGGGTACTCTGGTTTCCTCCCCCAGTCTACAGACATGTACTGTAGGTTGATTGGCATATCTAAATTGTCCATAGTGTGTGAGTGTGTGTGATTGTGCCCTATGATGGATAGGCTCCAGGCTCCCCGCTCCAATTTAATATATGATTGCATATCACAATATCTGCATCAAGCCGGTAACTCACTGACATTATCAAACTGTTGCATTTATTGTGTTGCTTTTCCAGGTTTTTACTGCACCTTCTTTCAGTTGTTGTTTGTTTTGGGGGGTCACCTGTTCAGGAGGTTAAATGCATGCTCAACTGGGTTAAGGTGTGGTGATTGACTTGGCCACTCTAAAACCTTCTACGTTTCCCCCAGTCCACAAGCAGCCATGCAAGCCCAAGCCATGACACTATCTCCACCATGCTTGACTGATGAGCTTCTATGTTTTGGATCAAGAGCAGATTGATTCTTGATTCTTTCTCCACAATTTGGCCTTTCCATCACTTTGTTAGAGGTTAATCTTGGTTCCAGAACTTTTGTGGCTCATCTCTGTATGTGAAATCCAATCTAGCATTCTCATTCTCACTGCTCATGAGTGGTTTGCATCTTGTATACCAGACCTCTATATATCTGCACTTGAAGTCTTCTTTGAATGGTGGATTGTGATACCTTCACCACTGGCCTGTGGAGGTTGTTGGTGATGTCACTGACTGTTGTTTTTGGGGGTTTTTTCTTCACAGCTCTTGCAATATTTCTGTCATCCACTGATCTTGTTTTCCTTGGCAGACATGTTCCATGTCTGGTTGTTAGTACACCAGTGATACATTTCTTTTTCAGGATCTTCCAAAATGTTTTATTGGCTACGCAACATGCTTGCACAATGGCTCTAATAGATTTTCCCTCATTTCTCATTTATTTTTTTTCTTCAAAATGGCTTGCTTTTCTCCCATTGACAGCTCTCTGTTCATGTTGATTTACCCTTTTTAACAATAAATGCAGTCTGCCCAGCCAAAACCTAGGGGTCGACATTCAGAGTAGACATTCAGAGCTATGAATTCTTTAAACAGTCAATTTAACAGGGCACAACTGGGCAGCAAGACACAACTATCAGTCACATATTCCAATATTTTTGATCGGTTGAAAAAATGGGTGGGTTTAAACAAAAAGGTGGATTAGACTTGTTTGCTCAGCACGTCCCACAGATATTTTCACATATTTTAACAGATATTAACACATTAAACCTTGAGGTGGTCTTGGTGCTAGATTCCACAGCACAGCTTCAGAGGTCTTTTGGATGTCCATACCTCACAGGTCACATATGTTTTGGCGGCACAAGAGGAACCCACACAATATTAGGGAGGCGGTTTTAATATTATGGCTGATCTGTGCATTTTGTAAATATATTGCTGCTTGAATAGTCCTAGTTTTGATTATCCCAATAATCACTAAAAAATCATTTAATTTAAAATATGGCTTCCACTCAGTATTTGGCAGCTTATAAAATAATACTTATTTACAGCACATCCTGTTATTTTACATTTTATTTATTACCATTATTTTGCATTTTCTTTAATTGTTTGTTTCTTTAAAAGTATACACCTGTGTGTGATTAACAATGTTCTTTTTGTGTGCTGGAATCTTGAGATGTAGTGGTACAAAGCAGTGCAAACTGATTTGATAGCATTTTGCTGAGCTTCTGTATGTGCGATACACATACACACAGATGGCTCAGGGACGATTTAGTTTCTTTAAAAAAAAAAAAAATATATATATATATATATATATATATATATATATAGACTTCCATACTGTTGCTTCCAACAGCACAGCCCAAAGAAAATTAATCAGACTCGGACTCTCTCTCTCACTCCTGCCTCCTTCATTCTCCTCACGGCCAGGGTGTCACAGTGTCTTTTTTCCTTTGCATTAATCTTCACAATGGTAATATCTTTTTCATTTTTTTTTATTTCTTTACAGGTAGATGAGGATGAGCCCCTGTTCCTGAGTCTGATTAATGATTTGTTCCCGGGGATCAGTCTGGATAAAGCTGGTTACCCTGAGCTGGAGACAGCTATTAGCAACCAGGCTGAGCAGGCAGGCCTCATTGCCCACCAACCATGGATGCTCAAACTGATACAGCTCTATGAGACTCAACGAGTAAGACACGGTCAGTCATAACTTTTACTGTGTTTACTATTTTACAGAATCTTACAGGTGTGTCGGAATGTATAGTCAAGATTTAAGGTTGTTCACTGCCCTTAGTTGAACCTATTGGTGTTTTCCTGTAACAGGTGCTGCAACAGTGTCATGGTTTGGGGAACCTTAACAACAAATGTGCGTGCACTGCCACTGACCTCTTTCTAATCAACAACAACTAAAACATGAGAATAAATAGTGTAGTGTATTTCAAATAGGAATTGAAAATATGCTCAATAGAAAAATATGATATGAAATATGATCAAAGAGATGTTTTTAATTTAAAACAATGGAGGTTTAAAGACAGTGATTTAACAAACTCATGAATGCTTTTTCATACAGAACAGTGGAAATATGATGCACAATGGGCTGCATGTCAGGTATTTCCCCCTAGCTCAGAGTGCAAAAAAGTCTTTAAATTTTTAAAAATTTAAAATTGTGATCCTTGGAGATTTTTTGGCCACTTGAAACATCCTCTTCACAGTGCGTTGAGACAGTGTAGACACACATCCAATTCCAAGTTGATTCATAACATTTCCAGTTGACTGGAACTTCTTCATTATTGCCCTGATAGTGGAAATGGGCATTTTCAATACTTGTGCTATTTTCTTGTAGCCACTTCCCATTTTGTGAAGCTCAACATGTTTTTGCCACACATCACAGCTATATGCATTGGTCTTACCCATTGTTATGAATGACTAAGGGAATTTGAGCTGTGTTACCTCTTATTTATACCCCTGTGAAACAGGAAGTCATGGCTGAACAAAATCCTGTTCCTAATCACCCAGGTGTACTATACTTGAAATATATTTTTCTCATATGAATTCATAGGGGTGCCAATAATTTTTGCACACCTATATTTAACAAAGATATTTTTTGATAAACTTGTGTTGTGTATCAATTGTTTGATATTCATGAGACCAGCATATTTTTGTGAATTATTATTATTAGTATTTTTTTAAAATTTTTTAATCTTTTGTAAAAAAAAAAAAAAAAAAAAAAAAGAATTTCCACAGCCTTCTTTGCTCATATTTACCAATGGTGCCAATATTTATGGAGGGCACTGTATTTATCAAATACCCTGAATAAAATCTAACTTTAATGCTGCAAAAAAATGCCTTTCTTGAAACAAGATTTTTTTTGCTGCCAATGAGGTAAGCAAAACTGACGGTAAGAATTCTTGAGAATAGCATAAATATCTATTTATAGTCAATAGTCACTAAAAATGCTATTGGAGCTTAAAACTAGACCAAAATGCCCAAATTTAAGCAAGCTTTGCTTATTACAAGCAATAAAAATTCAGTTATTCAAGAGAGACTTCTTAAAATGAGTATTTTGGTCTCTTGATTGGGCTGACTTTTAGAATTTATACCTTAATCTAAGATCAAGTCAAGTCAAGTAAGTTTTTATTGCCATTCCTCTTTATAGCTTGGAATAAGCTATAAAGAGGCACTGGAATTATAGCACTGGAACAAGATGACATTCTTCAGGACCATGGTACAACACGGAACTGTACGCAAGACTACATAAAGTGCAAATACAGTGAAAAAACAGTCTGAGACAATTAATAATTACCAAAAAAAAGGGGAAGTGGTAGCTCAGCATTTAAGACTTCTGATCAGAAGGATGTGAGTTCAAATCCCAGCACTGCCAAGATGTCGCTTAATAAAAAAAAAAATAAGTGACTGTCTTAAATTAAGGCACCAGAAGCATTGTTATTTTTAGCATTTTTTTTGAAACAGGGAAAAAAATACAGTGTCAGGGATTGTAGAAGGTGGTGGATGCAAGCACAGATTTATTTTAATAAAGTGCAATACAAACAACCAAAACTGTGAACACAACCCATACACGTAACAATGGACACAAGGCAAAAATATGCAGCCTGAGACATGACAACAACAAAAGCTTGACAGTTAGGTGCTGAAAAACTAGGGCTGTGTCCAAATATCCTTATTACCCTACTACAGAGTAGGCAAAAAGCAGTACGCCAAAGGAAGAGTATGTCCAAATTCTCAGTATTCAGAAAACTGTAGACGAGAAATAGCTGGATGACCTACTGTTTCTGCCTTGATTCTGCAGTATCGAACCACTGGACAGTGTGGCTACTGTGCCATCCCATAATGCAACAGGACTAGCATGGAAGAACTGTCAGAATCCGCATAGTATGTCTAGATTTTATTCATGCTTACCACATATACTGATCAGTACATACTGTAACAACAGTCGAGCAGTAGGTACTGAATTTAATGCAGTAGGTATTGTCACAGTATGCAATTTCAGATGCAGCCTAGAACTTCTATAGGGGTGCGTATTAGGGGTAACACAGAACAGGTGTGAGTGATCAGTGGGACGTGGCATGGTCATGTGACATGCTGGGGCTGATGGGTAATGTAGTTTAGTATGGATTTCAGCATATCCATGACACATAGCTGCTTCATTGAAAAATGAGAGTTGTGCAAGTGGTCTTACATTTACATTTATTCATTTAGCAGATGCATTTATCCAACACAACTTACAAATGAGGAAATACAAGCAAAACGATATATTAAGAAGAGAACAATACAAATAGTGCTACCATACAAGATTTTAGAGAAGCAAAGTGTGCAGGACAGAGGTGTAAGAGTCGGTGTAAGTGCAGAATGTTTTTTTTTTAGTATATAATGGGGAGAGGCAAATGTTAAATGTTCAACGAAGAGGTGGGTCTTTAGCTGTTTTTTGAAGATAGTGACAGATTCTGCTGTACAGATTGAGGTTGGAAGTTCATTCCACCATTGATGGACAGTCAGTTTGAAGGTGCTGGAAAGGGACCTCGTGCCTTACTGAGTAGGCAATATTATTTTTCTTTTTAGAAAAAAATAAAATAAGAGTCATTTCCCAGGAACAAGGCTTTTTTTACTTCCTTGAAATTCCTTTTTTGTGGTATACCTGCTTCATTGAAAAAGTGAAGTTGTGCAAGTGGTGTTACTTTTAAAATAAGGAAAACAATCTTGTTACTCTGCTGGGATATTATGTAAATCATCATTATAACTTGTTACTAGTTATGTCTAGCGCAACGTTAGCTGGAATATCTTAAGAAACAGTTAGATATATTTTCTTAAAATTACTGATTACTGTTCTAATGCAAAACATGCTTGACAAGATTATTTTTCTTTTTACACAAAAAATAAGACTAATTTCCCAGAAATAAGGCTTTTTTACTTTCTTGAAATTGCTTTTTTGCAGTATACCTTACCCTAACTGTAACGATCCTGGACGTAATGGAGATTAGGACGGATGCAAATGCAGATAAAGACGTTTTATTAATAAGGCAGGCAGACAAATCCAAATTGTAATACAGAGACGTGGTCAAGACAGGCAAAGGGTCAGGCGATTGGCAAACGGGCATAAACTGGACTAGGCTGGAATCAAAAATGAGGTCATGAGAAACAAGGTCAAAACACGAAACATGAAACGAGAACCGGGAAACGAGAAACGAGAAACAGCTTGGTAATGAGAACTCAATACTGTGCACAGGGAACGAGGGGTTTATATCACAAACATAATCATGGGTAAATACGGACAGCTGAAACCAATGTAGACACACCTTCGGACCACAACCAATGACTAAACGGGGGATGGAGATAGAACATAATCAAAACAAACGAATGTCTCCATAGTAAACAAAGTCACAGTAATCAACAATCGAAAAGTGTGCGTTCGCTGAGCACTCGCGCACCTGGCTCATGCACGCACGCATACTCTGGCTTTCCGAGCACGCTGCAAGCTACAGCGCTGTCTCAAGGGGAAATCGTGACAGTAACTGTGGATTGAACCCAGGTTGTTGGCATGCTGGAACAGCCATATTGCCACTGCACTATTCTAATGTTTGTTTTAATCATGTTAATGTAATACTATAGTTATCAGTGCCAACATCTTCATGAGATTTCATAATGTAATTGGTTTATCTCTAAAAAAAAAAAAAAAAAACCCTATAGGAATCCTACAGGATTTAAATTTTTCTGCAGAATGTTTGCTGGTAGGACAGATAGCCAA
The DNA here is from genome assembly GCF_023375685.1 of Ictalurus furcatus. Classification (NCBI taxonomy): domain Eukaryota; kingdom Metazoa; phylum Chordata; class Actinopteri; order Siluriformes; family Ictaluridae; genus Ictalurus; species Ictalurus furcatus. Next base: position 6,116,387 of record NC_071255.1, on the reverse strand, counting down.
ACTGTGCAGGATATTCCTATAGGTTTTAGGATGGAGCCATCAGTACTATAGAAAAATGCAAGGTTGTCCAGCACACTTGCTGCACAAGGGAAAAATCCTGCAGGATTTTATAATTCCTGAAGCGCTGCTGCACACCGCCTGCAGAAATAAAATAAAGTTCCCAAGTACTTAATCTATCCTGTAGGACAACTTTTATTTCCTGTCAACGAAAGAAAAAATGACAGGTTAGGTAGTTGACGAAATGTATTAAAAAATGGCAGATCTGGGGAAAAAGTGGGAAAAACACTCTGCTTAAACACTCTTTTAGTAGATATGTATTCATACTCATTTTAGGATAATAAGACATGTTTTAGTCATGAACGACTCTGTTTTCATGAATCGGTTGAGTAAATGATTAAATGCACAAAAAGTCATTCACAACGCAAAAAAGATGCTTGCTTTCTGCACGTACTGGTGTAACCATGTTATTTATAGGAAGGGCCAGTAAATTAACCTTTTTTGTGAAAATATTCGATTCACTGAGATGACACCACTCTTTGGCACCGTAGTCACATAGGTATTCGAATACATGAATTCAACTGCCACCAACTGTCGTGTGTCTATAGAGGTATAGTCCTACTTTTATTGCATCATTTCCCGTGGTGATAAGAAGCTCTGCTCACTGGCGGGCTGGGCTGGTGAGCCGTGACAACATGAACCTCAGCCACTGCTTTTAGTCAGGTTTGGCTAGCAAAATATAACTGTCAGAACACACCTTGATGGACTGTTTATCATCGCTGGAGAGTTCAATAATGCCAGTCTCAAATCAGTGCTAGATCTTGTTTACACAACCAACCCTGGCGTGTACCGGGCGGAGCCCCACCCCCACCCTGTCCCCACCCCACTCAGACCACATCACTGTTATACTAATCCCAGAATGCAGACCACTCGTGGGACTCTCCAAACTGGTTTTATAATGATGATATGCTTAAGGAATTATTACAATGGTTATAGGCCTATACAGTAAACAGTAAAAATATTGTCAAACACATTAATACAAAAATATATTTATTTAGTATTGTAGCCTACCTTAAAACTTTTCCAGTCTGTTCTTGTCTGCTTTCCAGTGGTTGTAGATCTTTTCCAGATTTATAGGGCCCTCTACTTGTGTAGACTGGATTCTCATTAGCTGATATAGTGGGTGGTCTCAAGTCGGTTTCGTGATTTTACCTTGATATGATTAATACTGAAACCATGTTCACAGTCTGCATTTGACAATTGGAATGTACCTCAAATGTCAATTAGCTGTAAAAGCTCAGTGAACTCCTCACTTTTTTATCTCAGCAAATGCCCGTAGAGCTCCCATCTTCCGTTTTTCTTTAATAGTGAACTTGAAATACTTGTACTGCTGACAGATACGCTCTGTGGTATTTCTTCTTTTTGTTTTGTCATTTCTGCTCACTGGATGCTCGCCTACTCGGTAACCAGTAAGTTTTTGTGCGCAGCCCTCATCCTCACCACGTTCTACAGAGGAACCATTGAAACATTCCTGAACAGCTGCATCACTGCCTGGTTCGGAAATTGCACTGTATCAGATCACAAGACCGTGCAGAGTATAGTGAGGACAGCTGAGAAGTTTGAGAAGTAAATTAAGTTTCATAAAATATCCCCTTTTTAAGTTTTAATAAGAAATTAAAATGACAAACTTAATATTAAAACCTCAATTTTAGCCAAGAGTAATAATAAGCACCAATAATCTGAATGTCATTTAATCAGAGAAGGAACTCTGAACTACAGTTCCCAGCAGCCACTGCATCACAGCCTGAATCACGTTCCTGTTAACAAGCACTTGTGTATATAGCCACTGTTTGCACTGCATTCTTTGTCTTACGTCTGTCTTTCTTTGCCTTTGTCCCTGTTGCTGTGTTTTGTTCTTTGGTTTATGTTTAGTCTTTGCCATAGTTTTTTGCCTCATAGTGTCTTTTTGTATTTTGTTTGGTTCTTGCATCCGTCTCCACCTTAGAATTGTGACACTGAAGGCTTAGTTCTGAATAGTTTGGCTTCTTGCAATATCAAAGTAATAACTACAACAAAGTACTAATGTATTTAAAATAGCCTAATAAATTACTTAATACTGTAAAACTTTGAGACTATTAACAGTAAATATAATCTTCCTGCCTAGATATAAAGTCTTGGGGCATTTACAAATGTGTAGATCTTTTTTTTTTTTCTTTTCAAAAACAGGGACTTAATGTAACTTTGTTACAATAGCTACTGTATGTTTCTGTCCAAGTTGCAAATTAAATTTATTCAAAAACTTGGACTATTGGATAAAACATTTGAGAATAAAGCACTATTTCCATCCCATGTGTTCAAGACAACAAATGATAAATGGTCTGCACTTATATAGTGTTTTTTTTTAACCTTAGCAATTCCAAAGCACTTTACACTGTGTCTTCTTCACCCATTCACACACCAATGGTAGCAGAGCTGCCATGCAAGGCGCCAACTTGCCATTGGGAGCAACTTGGGGTTCAGTGTCTTACCCAAGGACACTTGGGCATGTGGAGTCATGTGGGCCGGGAATCGAACTGCCAACCCTACGATTAGTGGACAACCCGCTCTACCACCTGAGCCACAGCCGCTCAAAATTGACACTTCCAATTGTTGCAACCAAGGAAACCACTGTCTCTTCATTCCAATATAATAAATTACTTGCACTATCACAAACCTCATGTTACCCTGCGATCAGAGACATATTCCTGTTATTTGGGAACGGAATTGTGTGAGACAGTTCTGGGAGGTAATTATACCAAATCATTTTGATGATAGACTTGATAGGCTCAGGCATTTCTGAATAACAAAAACAACATTTGAGATGCTGTGTAACAAGATTGGTCTGCTAGTTAGTCGGTTATGCCGACCCACTGTGCCCCAGTTCCAAAAGAAAAACACATTTCTGAGCCAAATTATCCAATCACATGATTTACTGAAGCAAAGTCACATTACTTTTTTGATGCACATTATGAATGAATATGATGAATTTATTTGGTAAATGTGCTTACATTGCAGTTTATCTGCATTCCTTCTTATAGGAATAAAAAAATTATCCACCTCAGTTGAGCGCAAGTTTTTTATGCGCATTTTTTGCATCTCCTGCTTCATCAACCTGCATGTTACACAGGTTTCCATTCCATCCAAACAGGAACAGCTCATACAAGTCAAGACAAAGATAGAAGAAGACAAAGATAGACTGATTAAATATGTGGAATCAGGCTCCTGCTTGGTTAGAATGAAAACCTGCAGCCATACTGGCCCTTTGTGGCTAAGATTGGGCGCCACTGATTGAGTGCCTTTAAGTCATCAATGATATTAAAGCTTTTAGGAATACATTTATAGAATGCAGTATGACTTTTCACTGACACATTTGAGCATATTTTTGAAAGTTTGATTCTCTTTGACAGGTATAATGACACTAGGTCCCAGTGGAACAGGGAAAACAACCTGCATTCATACTCTGTTGAAGGCTATGACAAACTGTGGCACTCCACACAAAGAAATGAGAATGAACCCTAAGGCCATTACGGCTTCCCAAATGTTTGGTACTCTTGATGTGGCCACAAATGACTGGACAGATGGAGTGTTCTCCACACTGTGGAGGAAGACTCTGAAAGCGAAGAAGGTAAGAATATTAACTGTCTATTGTAAATCTGCCGGTATTTCTTTTTTGATAATCTTGATTGGTCATAACAGAAACTGAAATATAAAGCTCTCAGAAATTCCCAGAAATATGTTTGCAACCCAATATATGTCTATGACATCTGTAGGTTATAATCATCAACCATTTGTAAACAATGCTACTGAGTGATAAAACAAAATAAAATATCTGGACAAAATAAAATATCTGGAAAGGAGTCAACTGTACAGCACATGACTGGGGCAAAATCACATTTGGGCCAGGTGCCTTATGTTGGTTTAGTTTCCTGAAGGTTATTACTTTGCACTACATTCTCTGATAGTTGCAGCCTGAATTCACTGGCTAGGAAATTTCACCATCAGGTTCTGGTTTACCCCTTCTAACCACCAGTGGTGGTGTATAATGCCTGGATATTCTCTCATGCTCATGTACACACACTCATATTAAGATCTTCAACAAAGTCACAACCAGTAGATGGTCAGTAGATAAATCAGTAGATGCTGAATCGAATGCAGTAGACACTGTCACAGTATGCGATTTCAGATGCAGCCAGAGATCACATAAATATGAGAGACAACAGGGCTCAGGTGTGCCACATTAATCATTACCCCCCCAGTTCATCCCTAAGCACCTCCCTCCCAGTGTAGACCTACACTCCTACAGATTCATGTCACGTATCGTGACGTAACGGAGATATGACGGATGCAAATGCAGTTTGAACAGGTTTTATTTAGGAGAGACACAGGCAGGAAAATCCAAAACATGATCCAAAACGTAATCCACAAACATGCAAGAGGTCAGGCGATCGGCAAACAGGCATACACGGGGCTAGGCAGGAATCAAGGTCGTGGTCATGGAAAACAGGATCAAGACACAAAACATAAAACATAAACAATGACTATGAACTGGGAAGAGAGAAACCAGCGTGAACTAAACAAACGAATCTAAACATGAAATATGACATGAACTATGACTGTGGTTATCTATTGTAAGGATTCTAAACTAATCTACAATACTATATGTTATCTAATCTATCCAAACTACTCTAATATTCCGCGCTGTGTTTAAATGTCACGAATGTCAACAACGAAAAGCAGGTGCTTGCGCACCTTGCACAGCAGCATGCATTCACATGCTCTTCAGCACGCTGCTTAAAGGGGAAGTCGTGACAGAACAACCCCCCCCCTCCCAAAGGGCACTCCTCCCGGAGTGCCATGAAACATCCATCACCATTGGCGGCCCCGGCTCCCTGGGTAGAATGTCCCAAGCAGAGCCAGGAGACCGCATGGCGTTCTTGGCGAAACAAAAAAGCAGAGCGATGTATACGGCAGAGCAGGAAAGCAGAGCGACATCCTCAGTGGAGCAGGGAAGCAGAGCGACGTCCTCGGCGTAGAAGGGAAGCAGAGCGATGTACGCAGCAGGACAGGAAGGCAGAGCGACATCCTCGGCTGAACAGGAAGGCAGAGCGACGTCCTCGGCTGAACAGGAAGGCAGAGCGACATCCTCAGCTGAACAGGAGGGCAGAGCGACGTCCTCGGCTGAACAGGAAGGCAGAGCGACATCCTCGGCTGAACAGGAGGGCAGAGCGACGTCCTCGGCTGAGCAGGAGAGCAGAGCGACGTCCTCGGCTGAGCAGGAGAGCAGGGCGATGTACTCAGCGTAGCCTGCAAGCTGAACTTGGCTGGTCATGTCAGCAGACTGGGACGTGAGCAGAGCTTGGTTGTCCGTGTCAACAGACACATGGTTGTGCATGTCAGCAGACGTGGACGTGAGCAGAGCTTGGTTGTCCCCGTCAGCTGACTTGGGCGTGAACATAACTTGGTTGGTTAGGTAATCAGACGTAGACATGAGCAAAGCTTGGTTGTTTGTTTCAGCAAACTCAGGCGTGAGCAGAACTTGGTCGAACGGTTTTTCTGACTCTGGCGTGAGCATAACTTGGTGGGTCAGGTCATCAGACGGGAACATGAGCAGAGCTTGGTTGTTTGTTTCAACAGACACTTGGTTGTGCATGTCAGCAGACGTGGACGTAAGCAGAGCTTGGTTGTCCGTGTCAACAGACTCGGGCGTGAGCAGAACTTGGCTGTCCTTGTCGGCAGACTCGGGCATGAGCAGAACTTGGCCGTCCTTGTCGGCAGACTCGGGCATGAGCAGAACTTGGCTGTCAGTTTCGGCGGACTCGGACGTGAGCAGACCTTGGCTGTCAGTGTCGGCGGACTCGGGCGTGAGCAGAACTTGGCTGTCAGTGTCGGCGGACTCGGGCGTGAGCAGAACTTGGCTGTCAGTGTCGGGAGACTCGGGCGTGAGCAGAACTTGGCTGTCAGTGTCGGCGGACTCGGACATGAGCAGACCTTGGTCGGCCGTGTCGGCTGACTCGGGCGTGAGCAGGGCTTGGTCGGTCATGTCGGCTGACTTGGGCGTGAGCAGAACTTGGTCGGCCGTGTCAGTAGACTTGGGCTTGAGCAGAACTTGGTCGGCCATGTCAGTAGACTTGGGCTTGAGCAGGGCTTGGTTGTCCGGGTTAACAGACACTTGGGACAGTAACTGGGCTTTGCAGTGGATCTGTGGAGCTGAGACCCCCTCCTGAACCTCAGGCTGGAGCTCTGGGGCTGGGGCCTCCCTGTTGACCTCTGGCTGGAGCTCAGCAGGTGAGCCCACCTCGTGGGTCTCAGGTTCGAGCTCTGAGGTCGCCAGGTTAACCTCCGGCTGGGGCTCTGATGCTGGGGCCTCCCTGTTGACCTCTAGCTGGAGCTCGGCAGGTGAGCCCACTGCGTGGGTCTCAGGTTCGAGCTCTGAGGTCGCCAGGTTAACCTCAGGCTGGAGCTCCGGAGCCGAGACCTCCCCGTAGGTCTCGTGCTGGAGCTCTGAGGCTGCCATGTGGACCTCTGGCTGGAGCTCGGCAGGTGAGACTTCCTCGTGGGTCTCAGGTTCGAGGTCTGAGGTCGCCAGGTTCACCTCTGGCTGGGGCTCGGGTGCTGAGACCTCCTGACGGGAGCTCCGAGGTCACCCTGTTGACCCCGGGCTGGATCTCTGCACGGGCTCTCCGGTGGAGTTTCTTATGCTCTTGCCAGCTGCTCTTGAAACATTCATGAGAGCAGTAGAATGCTTCCTGGAGACCCAGTTTTTTGCAGGTAGGGCATTGTAGCTTGGTCTCCCTCCTGCAGCCCTCAGACATGCATGTCGGTGCCACCTCCACCACGTTGGCTGGAACCTGAAGCGGATCGGTGGAGGCTGACCTGTCAATCCCCTCATAATAGAGATTAAATGGCAGGTCAGGCTGGGGCTGTCCATTGACTCTCCACCCCAGTAAATCCAGACCATGAAGCTGCCCTGGCTGCGTGAACTCCTCCATAAAAAGTTCTGCAAATTGAGTGACATCCTGGAGGGCAGAGGACCCAGTGATCACCAGCTGCTCCGCCCAGTCACGGGCCGGACCGCAAAACCTGGACACCAAGAACCTGATCCACTGTCTCTTGTAGGATTGGGATACGCCAGGCTGCAGAAATATTCCTGGCAGCTGAAGAGGAACTCCAGCGGGTAGCTCCCCAATCCCGCTGTCTCTGGCATGACATGAACTATTGTAAGGACTCCAAACTAATCTACAATACTATATCTTATCTAATCTATCCAAACTACTCTAATATTCCGCGCTATGTGCTGGGAGGCGCGCGGTATATATACAAACATAATCAGCGTCGTAATAGCTGACGGCTGAGGGCGATTCAGACATACGTGAAACAATAGCCAATGACAGAACAGGGAGGAGACATAACAAAACATAACAAATGCACGTGTCTAAATGTCACGAATGTCAACAACGAAAAGCAGGTGCTCGTGCACCTTGCACGGCAGCGTGCATTCACATGCTCTTCAGCACGCTGCTTAAAGGGGAAGTCGTGACAATTCAGCAACTGCCCCATTGTTTCCATTATAAATGTGAAATGGGTTCCCACTTAGTACAGTGAAATGTGCTGAAATTGTTTGCAGTAATTGCACATGTGTTGCAGATGAAATGAATAAAAGTCACTTTATATAAAATAATAGAATATTATTTATAATTTCTAACACTTGAATGTATGTTTTCAGGGGGAATGTGTATGGATTGTTCTAGATGGACCAGTAGATGCTGTCTGGATTGAAAACCTCAATTCAGTTTTAGATGACAATAAAACTCTTACACTGGCTAATGGAGACCGCATCCCAATGTCTCCTAACTGTAAAGTGGTTTTTGAGCCTCACAACATAGATAACGCTTCTCCAGCCACTGTTTCTCGTAATGGCATGGTCTTCATGAGTTCATCTGTGCTGGACTGGAAGCCCATTCTACTTGCTTGGCTAAAGAAAATTCCAACATCACAGGCAGAAGTGCTTCTAAACTGCTTTAACTGCATCTATCAGGTCAGTGTCAAAGTAATAACTACTATGGCCCTTATTCATCAAAGTAGAACAGAACACATATTTGAGTGTATCAGGTAAGTGGTAGAGTGTATAAATTTGTCTGATTTATAGGGAGCACTTTAATAAAACTACATTAAGCATTACTAAACAGTTTAAAGTATTTTTGTAATAATAATAATTATACATACATACATAAATACATATATATATATATATAAAATTAAATCCTTAATAAAGGCTGCGAGAGCAGGGCATGAAATAGGGGGCCTTGGGAATGGCCTCTGGTGCACCGACCACTGTGTTGTCTATGGTATTGATCAGCAGCCATGAGAGAGAGTCTAAGAGGGGTGAAATGCCCCAACAGTCATGCTAACACTAAGCCACTGTTCCCCCCGTGTTCTTTAAATTTTCTATTTTTAAAGGTGAAATCAAATTTAGGAAAAGTCTTCAAATTTAGTCTCTCTTTTTTTGTATTCACAAGAATAAATACAACAACCATTAAAGTCTTTACTTTCAGAATTCCTTTAACTACAATTTCAGCAGCTGCTAACATAATAATAATAATAATAATAATAATAATAATAATAATAATAAAAGCCAAAATAAATAAAGAATTAAAGTATTTTGAGCCGGTTTTGAGTTTGTATGTGGGAGATATGATGTGAATTATTAATTTTTATTTATTTATTAATGAACAATACAGGACAGAGGAGTTTACACTTTCCAATTTCTCAGTAACATGACAAATTGTGTTGTCTTATTAACTTCAAGAGAAAGAGAAAAAAGAGTGGCAGGTGAGGGAATGACAAAAGTTCCTATAATGTAATCAGTAACAGGAACTTCCTTGTAGAAAAACCTACTGATAACCTACTTTAATATCTGTATACCATGTTGATATTTCTGTAAAGCTGCTTTGAGACAATGTCTATTGTAAAAAGCGCTATACAAATAAAATTGAATTGAATTGATTTTACAAAGCTCCTACACTTGAGACTATTTTTTGTAAATGTTAAATAAATGTCTCCTAACAGAAAACGTGTAAAATCAATGATTGTGCATGTTTTTAATAAGTTGCAGCACATCTGCCTGTTATGATACCTGTTGGAGACAAGCGCGGACAGGCAGGTTAGTGTGCATAGAATAGACGGACGAGGAAACACGGAAGACAGACAAAGGTCAGGCGATCAGGCGAACGATCCAAACAAGGCAGGGCAGGGAATCATAAACGAGAAACATGCAGTATATCCGATAACCAGGAAAATGCAGAATGTAGACAACGGCTTGGTCAAACGACAGAGTCACGATAACTGAGCGTTTACTTCGCAAAATGCTGGCATTAACGAGACCTTTTATAATTTATGGTGAAGCACAGGTGTTCGCACTCAGTACTCTGGCGAACTCGAGCACGGGCATGGCTGGGAAGTGTAGTTCTCTTCTGCCATGTTTGTAGGCGGCACTGCATTCTGAGAACTGCAGCCGCGAGTTCGCCACGATGTAACAGAGCCCCCCCCCAAAGGGCTAACTCCGGGAGCCAAATCTCTCCGAGGCCTCCCTCTCCTCCGGGGTCCCGGTATATCTGGGTGAGCAGCATGGAAGTCTCTGCGCAATTTTTTCGTCCAGAATGTCCTGGGATGGGATCCAGCACTGCTCCTCTGGGCCATACCCCTCCCAGTCCACCAGATACTCAAGTCTTCCTCTCCTACATCTGGAGTCCAGGATGTTGCTGATGCGGTAAGCTGGGCGGCCTTCAATTTCTAGCAATTCCGGTGGGGAGTCATCCGGCACTGCCGTGGCCAAGGGACCTGGTATCACTGGCTTGAGGAGAGAGACATGGAATGACGGGGCGATGCGGCTGTGCTTGGGCAGGTCCAGGCGGTACCTGACCCCGTTAATTTGCTTCAGGATCCGGAAGGGGCCGATATACTTGGGTTTGAGTTTTCTGCCCGGGAGTGGCGACTTTAGATCTCTCGTGGAAAGTCACACCCTGTCCCCGGGTTGATAGTTGGGGTGATCCCTCCGGCGCTGGTCCGCCTTTTGTTTGGCGGTGTGGGAGGCCTGCACCAACTGTTGATAGGTGTGTTCCCAGACCTGTTCACTCCGGCGGAACCACTCATCTACTGCTGGTGAGTCAGTGGGGGAGGGGAAACAATGGCGGCTGGTAGCCCAAGACACACTGAAAGGGGGTGAGCTGGGTGGCGGAATGTCGTAGAGAGTTTTGTGCATATTCCGCCCATGGGAGGAAGTAGCCCCAGTCCTCCGGACTGGTGGCACAAAAGATTCAGAGGAATCGAATGACTTCTTGATTGGCCTGTTCTGCCTGTCCCTTGGCCTGGGGGTGGTAACCGGAAGTGAGATTAATGGTGACCCCTATCTTCTCCATGAAACTGGCCCAGACGTGAGACGTGAATCGCGGACCCCTGTCACTCAGAATCTCCTCCAGGATGCCGAAGCATCTAAATACGTGTTGGAAAAGTAGTTCGGCTATGGCAAAGGCAGATGGGATGGCTGGGGGTGGAATTAGGCGTAGGGATTTGTAAAACCGATCGACGATCACCAATATCACGGTGTTACCTTGTGACTCCGCCAAGTCTGTTATGAAGTCTAGAGCCAGGTGGGACCACGGGCGTACAGGTGTGGGTAGAGGTACCAATTTCCCAGCTGGTAGAGCACGCGGCACTTTAGACTGAGCGCAGGTGGAGCATGAGGATACGACACGCTGTACCTCCCTAGGCATGTGGGGCCACCAATATCTCTCGGCCAGCAGTTGGTAAGTGAGACGAGCTCCCGGATGACCCGTCGCTAGTGTCATGTGGGCCCAAGTGATGAGTTCCAGACGGTACCGTTTCGGTACGAATTGTTTACCAGGAGGACATGCTGTCGGGATTCGTGATCTCGGGAAGCGAACTAAGGCTTGATCTAGGGTCCACTCTATGGTGCCAACAATACAGGAGGGGTGTAAGATATAATCTTCGTGGTCCACCTGACTTTCAGGGGAGTGGATTCGAGACAGAGCATCAGTCTTCATGTTCTTTGCTCCTGGCCTATATGACAGAGTAAACTGGAACCTGGAGAAGAACAGGGACCAGCGGCCCTGGTGGGGTGTGAGACGTTTGTCGGTCCTCAGGTACTCTAGATTTTTATGGTCCGTATAGATTATGAACGGGTGGACGGCACCCTCCAACCAGGAGTGTCTCCACTCTTCTAGGGCCAGTTTAACTGCCAGGAGTTCTCGGTTCCCCACGTCATAATTGCGTTCAGTGGGTGACAATTTTCGAGAGAAGAATGCTAGGGGGTGCAACTTGTGTTTGTCTCCAGTTTAACTGCCAGGAGTTCTCGGTTCCCCACGTCATAATTGCGTTCAGTGGGTGACAATTTTCGAGAGAAGAATGCTAGGGGGTGCAACTTGTGTTTGTCTCCGAATCTCTGAGACAGAATGGCCTCCACTCCCACCTCAGAAGCATCAACCTCCACGACGAACGGTCTGGAGGGGTCTGAAGGCCCACTTAAGCTTATCCAGAGTCTCCTGGGCATTTGGGGTCCAAAGGAGTCGCCTGGGCTTACCACGCAGGAGGGACGTCAGGGGTTGTGCTATTTTACTAAATTCTCGAATGAACCGCCGATATAAGTTCGTGAAACCAAGGAAACGTTGCAACTCCCTGACGGTTCAGGGAGTGGGCCATTCCACCACCGCTTGAATCTTGCGTTGATCCATGGCGATTGCCTTCTGACTAATGACATACCCTAGGAATGAGATCATGTGTCCGTGGAACTCACACTTCTCGGCCTTTACATAAAGCTGATATTGCAGCAGGCGGCTTGCCAGACATGATTGATGTGCTCTTCCAGGTATGTCGAATATACCAGGATATCATCAATGTAGGCAATGACACACTTCCCCAGCATGTCCCTCAGGACGTCATTGATTAAGTTCTGGAACACTGAGGGGGCATTAGCGAGCCCATATGGCATGACCGAGTACTCATAGTGCCCGGAGGAGGTACTAAAGGCCGTCTTCTACTCGTCCACCTCCCTGATGCAGATCAGGTTGTACGTGCTACGTAGGTCTAGCTTTGTGAAAATGGTCGTGGACTTTAGCTGTTCAAGGGTTGCGGGAACTAGTGACCGAGGATACCGGTACTTCACAGTCACCTGGTTGAGGCCCCGATAATCAATACATGGTCAAAGGCCCCCTCCTTTCTTTCCTACGAAGAAGAACCCAGCAGATGCGGGGGATGTGGAGGGTCGAATGTACACCTGTTGGAGAGACTCCTGAATGTACTCCTCCATGGCCCAATGTTCAGCTTGGCAGAGCAGGTACACTCGACCCCGAGGTGGGCTGGCTCCGGGTAGGAGGTCTATGGTGCAGTCGTAGGGTCTGTGTGGTGGTAAACCGCTTGCTCTTTCTTTGCTGAACACCTCGCAGAAGTCACGATAGTCTGGAGGGACCGTGACAGGAACATGAGAGATAGGACTCTCCACTGTTGTGGTGGCCACAGGGGCCGTGGGGCCACTCAGGGAGTGGTGCAGACAGTACGGGGACCATTGGATAACTTGTTTGTCCATCCAAGATACCTGAGGGTTGTGACGCTCTAGCCAAGGTACGCCGAGAATGATGGGGTGCTGTGATGTACAGGACAATGGTTTCGTGGTGAACAGCACTGACTTCCCTCCTACTGGGGACCCATCGATGGATTGGACTTCTCGAGGTTGGAGCAGGGGGCATATGGGGAGGCCAAGATTCTGCGCTGTCCTCTCATCTATGAAGTTCTCGGCTGCTCCTCAGTCGATGAGCACTGAAAGTACAACAGACTGGCCTGAATGCTCTATTACCACAGGTAACACAAAGATATGAGGAGTATGTAAATGGATTGGACTCACCATGTGGCGACGAGGTTGGTTGTCCACGCCCCCTTTGGCCGATTGTGGATTCTTATGGGGGCACTGGCGAATGACAAGGGTGCCCTCGCCGCAATAGAAGCGCCGCGCCTCGCGACGCCACCTCTCCCTCTCCTCTTCGTGGCTCCGGGTACGACTGAGCTGCATGGGTTCAGCTGGTGGAGCTGGCTCTGGTGGATGGGGACTCCACAGTGTGGGACGATACATATGGTGTAGATGGTCCAACCGTATTGCCAGGTCAATGAGGTAATCAAGCTTAAGCTGCTCGCCCCGGCATGCCAACTCTCGAACTAACTCCGGGTTTAGCCCCTGATGGAACGCGGCTCATTCCTCATTCATTGCTCATTCAGTGCTGGCTCATTCCACCCGCTCCGTGCAGCGATAGTGCGGAACTCCAGAGCGTATTCTACCGCATCACATGAGCCTTGTGTGATCTTCAGGAGTTCCTGACCGGTCTCCCAGCTGTCAGGGGAATGATTGAAAGCGTGTTGGAATCGGGAGAGGAGGTCCGCTAAAGAGGGTCTGGTACCGCCTCCTCGCTCCCACTCCGCCGTAGCCCATGCCAGGACGCATCCAATGAGTAACTCCATGAAGTGAGTAAACTTTCGGGCCTCTGGCATATCCGGGTGGCTCTCAAAGAACAACTTGCACTGTAACATGAAGCCCTTGCATCGCTCCGGCTTGCCAGCGTATCTCTCCAGTGTAGGCAGTGGCGGATAGTGCACAACCGGCATAGCTGGAGTGGGCACAGCTGGTATGGCCGGAATGTAAGCAGCCGGCACTGGTTGGGCATACACGGGGGAACACGACGGAGGAGACATGTCTGTAGCAGGAGGAATAGCGGTCTGCATCTCGGAGGAGCTTAGGCGCGCCAATCTCTTATTCCGTCATATATTGGATAGGATCTAAATATTGTCACATATAGATCCTATTACCAAAGAGTTTCATCACTTGTGAGCCGCAAAGCATTTAGGCAGCATCTCTCAAACATCATGCGATAACCATGGAGATGTCCCAGTCCCTCAGATTAGCTGGCAATGAAACTGATCACCAGTTCAGGATCACTATAGTGTCCATGACAGTATATTTGCAGATTTCTGTGTTGCTTTGTGAAGTGACTGTCACAAATTTGAGAATTAGCACTGACAAACATAAGGCTAGATACAAAGATATACTTTATCAATAGATAGAACAAAACATAATCAAACGTAGTCACCCAAGTTCCGGATCGAATCCAGGAGCTCGGAGCTGTAAGACAGTAAAGCTACCTATGCACCAGCTATTTTCTCTTAAGCCTGTCCCTGATTTAAGTACAATGGATATAAAGTAAATCATGATGTACATCATGTATACCTAATCATGCATCGCAGCATCATGAGAAAATAATTTGTGATCTCAACATATCTGCAATATGAGAAAAGCACTACTATTTAATTTACATTTCCAAATATTTTGAAACCAAACAATTATTAACATGTGGATTATAGCACATTTAACAATCATAAAACCATTTTCTCTGTTTAAAAATAGACCTGGACCTTTAATTAATTCCAGTAATATAAAATGACTGGTTTCACAAAGTTTTATCCCTGACCAAGTGAACTAGCATGAGGATGTTTTTTGATAGAGACTACAAACCACTTCTGTAAGTCGCTCTGGATAAGCTCCAAATCACAATCAAAAACATGGCCAGAATACAGGGCAGGGTCTAAATACCAGAAATCAGAGATATTATCAAAACCAAGGGGTACCAAGTCAAGGCAAGGTCATACACAGAATATCTATCCAAATTCAACACAGCTCAGAACACAGGAGGTTGACAGGCAAACTATGCAGCTTTGCAATCACTGGAATGTCCATGTACTTTTTATGGAGAACAAATAGAAAATCAGTGAGTAAGTGAAGAAGTGATTCAAAATGTGTGGTAGGGCATCCACTGGCAGTCTGGAGGGAAAATATCCAGGCTGGATGTTATAATAATCCCTGCTTGTATATAAAAGTGCAATAATCTGTGCAAGTTATATGATTTGAAGTTGATCAGTCAAGGTTTACGTTATTTAGTTACCTCTGAAGTCTGAATACCAATGTGTGCAATTAACTCCTCATGTGTAGCATGTGTAACTCAACTCTGAATACAGACCAAAGTGTGTTTAATTTATATACAGTATCTCACAAAAGTGAGTACACCCCTCACATTTTTGTAAATATTTGATTATATCTTTTCATGTGAAGAAAAGATACTCACTGAAGAAATGACACTTTGCTACAATGTAAAGTAGTGAGTGTACAACTTGTGTAACTGTGTAAATTTGTTGTCCCTCAAAATAACTCAACACACAGCCATTAATGTCTAAACCGCTGGCAACAAAAGTGAGTACACCCCTAAATGAAAATGTCCAAATTGGGCCCAATTAGCCATTTTCCCTCCCTGGTGTCATGTGACTTGTTAGTGTTACAATGTCTCAGGTGTGAATGGGGAGCGGGTGTGTTAAATTTGGTGTCATCGCTCTCACACTCCCTCATACTGATCACTGGAAGTTCAACATGGCCCCTCACGGCAAAGAAAACTCTGAGAATCTGAAGAAAAGAATTGTTGCTCTACATAAAGATGGCCTAGGCTATAAGAAGATTGCCAAGACCCTGACACTAAGCTGCAGCACGGTGGCCAAGACCATACAGCAGTTTAACAGGACAGGTTCCACTCAGAACAGGCCTCGCCATGGTCGACCAAAGAAGTTGAGTGCATGTGCTCAGCGTCATATCCAGAGGTTGTGTTTGGGAAATAGACGTATGAGTGCTGCCAGCATTTCTGCAGAGGTTGAAGGGGTGGGGGGGTAAGCCTGTCAGTGCTCAGACCATACGCTGCACACTGCATCAAATTGGTCTGCATGGCTGTGGTCCCAGAAGGAACCCTCTTCTAAAGATGATGCACAAGAAAGCCCGCAAACAGTTTTCTGAAGACAAGCAGACTAAGGACATGGATTACTGGAACCATGTCCTGTGGTCTGATGAGACCAAGACAACCTTATTTGTTTCAGATGGTGTCAAGTGTGTGTGGCGGCAACCAGGTGAGGAGTACAAAGACAAGTGTGTCTTGTCTATAGTCAAGCATGGTGGTGGGAGTGTCATGGTCTGGGGCTGCATGAGTGCAGCTAGCACTGAGGAACTACAGTTCATTGAGGGAACCATGAATGCCAACATGTACTGTGACATACTGAAGCAGAGCATGATCCCCTCCCTTCGGAGACGGGGCCGCAGGGCAGTATTCCAGCATGATAACGACCTCAAACACACCACCAAGACGACCACTGCCTTGCTAAATAAGCTGAAGGTGAAGGTAATGGACTGACCAAGCATGTCTCTAGACCTAAACCCTATTGAGCATCTGTGGGGCATCCTCAAACGGAAGGTGGAGGACCACAAGGTCTCTAACATCCACCAGCTCTGTGATGTCATCATGGAGGAGTGGAAGAGGACTCCAGTGGCAACCTGTGAAGCTCTGGTGAACTCCATGCTCAAGAGGGTTAAGGCAGTGCTGAAAAATAATGGTGGCCACACAAAATATTGACACTTTGGGCCCAATTTGGACATTTTCACTTAAGGGTGTACTCACTTTTGTTGCCAGTGGTTTAGACATTAATGGCTGTGTGTTGAGTTATTTTGAGGGGAAAGCAAATTTACACTGTTATACAAGCTGTACACTTGCTACTTTACATTGTAGCAAAGTGTCATTTCTTCAGTGTTGTCACATTAAAAGATATAATCAAATATTTACAAAAATGTGAGGCATGTACTCCCTTTTGTGAGATACTGTATGTCTTGCAGTTTTTAACTGGATATTTGTATGTGTCCACAGGACTTGATGAACTTTGTTTTTACTGCAGTTTACCCCAAGATGCAGATCCTGGAGTGCATGTACATCAAACAGACTATTGACCTTTTACAGGTGAGTGTAATATGACCAAGCATGTTGTTTTGTGGTGTGCTGCATATATAAAGATATGCAATGACTTCCAGGAAAATTTGTATACAGTGACTGAGATCTGACAGAGCAGGTACAATATGTATTCTACACTGTAAATGGAACTCATACTAGTGTCCCAGAAGAGAGTGAGAGTTTAAATACACCATGAATCAAAGAAACAGGATGCAGGGAAATGACAAGATTCAGTGAGACTGGACAGTGAGGAGAAGCACCTTCTGGCCTACAAACATGGCCACCCCGGACTACTACACCCAGTCTATGCAATCACTGTCAGGTTCCCATTCCTCCTGTATAAAGAGTCTGGTTTATATATAGTGGAGTTATAGTAAACTGTAATACACAGAGAACCCTGTAACATTTGGTCCTATCCAGAAAGACTTTAGTTGTCATGTCTAAAAAGGATGTAACTTGATTGTCAAAAAAAAAGTATGGATGATGATCAGAATGTCTAGGTAGATCTATTGCATAAGAGGAAGATGCATTTAGTGAATAAAAACCATGACACTAAGTACTGTCCTGTCAGTGAATGGACTTCTGCTATAACTCCACCTCTATGACTCAGAGAAAAACTGACCTAAACAGACTAAACAATCAGGTTGTCCAACAATTGTGGCAGTTTAATGGGCTAGATTAAAGCTGTAAGGCTAGATTATTCATTCCTGTGAGGTAAATGAAGAATAATAATTCATAAAGATTAAGGAAAAGAGTTTTGGTAAACATAATAAAGATAGGTAATTTCTGATTTTGTTTAAATTAAGACTCTATAAGGTTATATGGTGCCAAACAGTAACAATACAAGGAAGTAGATTTGTAAAGTCAAACTCCCAGTAGTGCTGTTAATGATGCATACTATATAAAGTCTGGATAAAGCAGTAATGACAGAATCCTGAATCAATCACTAGAGAAACCATTTCCCAGTGTAAGTGTTGATAAAAGTATAGGCCTTGGGCCCATGTCTTCAATACAGCCTCTGGTGTTGTGTCGAGAGAACTTGAGACTGGGCTGAGAATGTCAATCAATCATCAATTTTTATGCTCTGCTGCTCCACTGAGGATGTCACCTCTCCTCTCTGCAGTCCTTTGGATGCCACTCTGTTTCCCTGCTTTGCTTAGAATGTTGCTCTGCCTCTCTTCTCTACTGAGAACATCACTCCTCTCCCTAGCATTCCTGGGTACATTGCTCCCCTCTCTAGCGCCACAGCGGAGAATGTTCCCCATTCTGGCTCCAGCATGGTTGTTGCCCCTTCTTGTGGCTCCACCGTGGATGTCACTCTCCCCTTTGGCTCCATGGACCTCATTAAGAGCCACACTTTGTAATGTCCACCACAGACTATTCACCACCAGTGCGCACCCTCCCACATATTTTGAACATGTTATCAAATACGTTTTCTGTGTTTGTGCACAATTGTTTTGTGTTCAGGCTTCAAGGTCAGGACCAGCTTGCTTACTTCTGGTCACAATTCTTCCAAGAATGAGTTCTTGAGTGGATGAGAACTGCTGGTGTTAAAATCTCTGTCGTTTCCTTCCAGGCCTGAGTGGTAGACCTAAACCTGCTTGAGACACTCGACCTATTCTTTAACTGATTTACCGGGTTTCTGCATGCATTAAGCAACCTTCCTGCAGTTTGTATAGTGCTTTGACATACACTGTGTGGTCAAAAGTATGTGGATACCTGACCATCACAATCATGTTGATCTTCCTCAAACTGTTGCCACAAAGTTGGAAGCACACAATTGTATAGAATGTCTTTGTATGCTATAGATGTTTGACGGGCCCAAACATGTTCCTGCATGACAGTGCCCCTGTGCACCAAACAATTTGCCCCATTCTGATTTCTTCTGTTTTTGTGTTTATCTCATACTTAATTGGTTTAGAAATTAAAACAAAAATTAAGATAAAACAAAGGCAACCTGAGTAAACACAAAATACAGTTGTTAAATGATAATGATATTTATTTATTGAAGCAAACCCAACTGAGCCTGTGTGAAAATGTATTTGCCCCCATAGTTACCGTAGAACTGGGACCTCTCAGGGCTGCATCCTCAGGCCCCTGCTGTACTCCCACTATACCAGTGATTTCACGGACAAACACAGCTCCTACAAGTTGGTGAAGTTTGTCAATGACACAGTGATGGTAGGCCTCATCACTAACAACAACAACAACAACAACAACAAGAAAGCCTATCTGGAGGAAGTAGACCTCCTCTCCACATGGTCTTGCAATAACAATCTCTGGCTGAGTACCAGCAAACTAAGGAAATAAATAAGGACTATGGGAGGAAACAGGTAAGGAATTACAGCCCCTTGATGATCAATGGGGCCACAGTTGAGAGAGTGAGCAGCTTCAAATACCTAGGGGTCCACCTCACAGAAGACCTCTACTGGACAAGACATACAAACAGCATGGTGACAAAGGTGCAGCAGTGCCTCTATCAGCTACAACACCTGGCTGGGTTTCAAGGTCTCCCACGGGGTGCCGAGGGCTTTCTACATTGGGGCTGTGGAGAATCTTCTCACAGGCAGCATCGGCACCTGGTTTGACAGCACGACAGCCTAGGACTGAAAGGTGCTGTCAAGAGTGGTGAGGACAGCGGAGAAAGCCATCAGGACTTCTCTCCCCTCATTTACAGACATCTAGACCCAGCAATGCAGGACCGGGGCAAGAAGATTTTTCAAACCTTTCACCACCCTGGACTGAAGCACTACCAGATCCTGAGGTTCAACACAGAGAGACTAGAGAAGTTTCTACCCTCAGGTAATCTGGCTACTGAACAATGACACTTGAGAGAGTCTGCAGAAAGGAAGGAAAGAATTATATTTTTTTCACATTGTATAGTCTCTGTATACACTTTACAACTCTGTATACATAATCTATACTATTTTATTCCATTCTATTCACATCATTGCACTGGGTGCACCAGACTCATTGGGCCGACAGTCAGGTGTATTGGAGCTACTCGTTCCAATTGCAGCCCAGTTTGAGAGTATGCCTGGATGTTCATTGCACATTTCTGGAGGTGCAGTGTCCTGCTGGTTCTCTTAATGTGTTCTTCAACTTCCTTGAAGAGCTGGTTTGACATCAGGGTGATGTCAGCTCCAGTGTCTACTAGAGTCTCTAGTCTTACTTGAAACTCTCATGATAGATAGTAAAATTTCCTGGCTACCCCCTTTTCAATCAGGTCACCTAGGAGTTTGGCAAATGATCAAGACTGCATGCTCAGGTGTTTGTATGGTTTCAGTGGTAGCTTGTAGCTTTGTGACTGTAACTCTGTATCGGGCTTTGCACCATCGCTTCTCTTTTGTGGTCATCTAGTTGCTGCTGGCTCTGGTCCCGTAGGTTGTTGGTGGCCTTGAGTAGGAGGCTGTCTGTCACGGCACTCAGCCATTTCTCCAGATCTTCCCAGTGGCCAATGGGGTTGACAGTATGGGCTATGGTGGGGAAAACCTGGTGTGTGAGAGACAGACTTGGGTCTTGACAGCGTATTACAACCGAGGCTAAGTGTTGTTGCAGTGACTGTGAGTCTCTACTGGCAGTGTCTGTGTCTCTGGCAGTGTCTCTAGTGGCAGTCTTTTGTTTGCAACAAGTCAACAACTAACAGTAACAAACCAAAACAGAGAAATGGGAGTCAAAAGGGGGTGGGGTTTTTTTTCAATGAAAGAGAAACCTTGGAAAATTAAAAAAAAAAATCCTTTTTAGGGTGAGGAACTAGTGCTGTTATTATAGCCGTATTTCTCTGGGGAGAAAAGATATAGAAATAATAACAATAGTTCTAACTTTGCTTTTAATTCGGGGTTATTGACACCATACACCTTTTATGTGACACCGTTGGGCCACTTATCATTAATGCTTTTGAAGGCAATTGAAAGGGGCGAGGTTGCCAAATTTTGGGTGAAGTCAATCTTTTCCTACTCAGAGACCAGGCCCGCGGGAGCCAAACTTTAACAAACTTTAAAGGAAATAAAAATGTTTAAGAAAGGAAAAAAAAAAGAAAGAAAAAAAATACACAAAATTTTCATAGGAATCGTGGTAAAAGTAAATTTCAATCAAACCCCTCTGTATTCACCTTACACTTATAGGTATAGGGTGAACCATCAACAAACTTTAAAGGAAATAAAAAAAAAATTATAAAGAAAAAAAAATCAACACAAAATTTTCATAGAAATCGTGGTAACTATAGTTATAGGTGTATACACTATACACTATAGGTGTAGGGTGAATACAGAGTGGTTTCATTGAAATTTACTTTTACCACGATTTCTATGTGTGTATATTCTTAGTTGTTTGTGGTCTGTTTGTTGTTGCACTGTGGGGAGAGTAAATAAGAACAAACACTTCACTACATTAAATCACATGTATGTAATGTATATGTGACAAATAAAGAACCTTGAAGATAGAGAAAATTTTCACCTTTGGACAATGATCGAAAACACAAATCTAAGTTAACAATGTCTCAGGTTCACTGCCTGTGTCAGAGCTGGAGCCTGAGCTATGCTATCACCGGAGGATGCCATAAGCCGTGCTGCTCCATGGGTAGAGCTGGTGTGCTGTTTGATTGGCTGGAATTTGTTTGCTCCCTCTGTTCCATCTAGATCACAGAATCTATCCATCCATCCATTTTCTGTACAGCTTATCCTTCCTGGGTTGCAGGGAACCTGGAGCTTATCCCAGGGGGCATGGGATACTCTGGATGGGGTGCCAATCCATTGCAGGGCACAGTCACACACACACACACTCATACACTTCAGACACTTTTTGGGCATGCCTTTCAGCATACAATGCATGTCTTTGGACTGGGGGAGGAAACTGGGGTACCTGGAGGAAACCCCCAAAGCATGGGGAGAACATGCAAACTCTGCACACACAGAGCCATGGCAGGAATTGAACCCTCAACCTCGGAGGTGTGAAGAAAACTTGCTAACCACTAAGACCCCTGGGTTACAGCAACAGGAATAAAATATTTCTTGAAGATGGAATGACAAAACTCTGGAGACAAGTAGACTAAATAATCTGGATTTTAATTAAGTAGGATTAAGTGGGATACAGCAGATGTTGTCTTGTCTGAATCTTGTCTAAGTTAACAGTGATCCGAATGGTCACTTTTTTTTATCCTAAGACAATGTCTATGCAGGTATTCATAGATAAAAAATGAATATGACTACTGTCAAACAGTAGACACTGCTGCATTGATTTAGGAAGTCTTGGTTTGCTCACACACACAAATAACATAGACATGATTAGGTTTCATTGTTGAGATAATGCAATTAAGATAAAACAATCATGAATTACACAAAGATTGAAACACAGTGTTCAAGGTAAATTACAGGTTCCCTCCACAAAATTAGAATTAGATTCCATTTGGTTCATATAATATAAAAGAAAAATTACATACACTTAAAAATAATTGCATATACTTCAATTACAAACTGCTGATGGTGTTCATGGCCCAAAAGTTTTGGTCTTATCTGACCACAATGCTGCACTTCCAAACAGCATGTTCTAATGAAAGTGGTACATAGCAGTTGATTTTGTCTTGTTCAGCAAGTCAGTTGATACATTGAATTCAGTGAGTCCCTTTAGGCATCATTGGAGATTTCCAGCTTTTCAGTTCATGCGATATTGCTGGCTGGGTATGAAAAGTACTTGTTTTCACAGACATACAAGCATATTACACAAACAACAGGGTGATCAAACTGTACATTTGGGTGACTATGCAACTGAACAAATCTGAATGATCAATTTACTGAATATATTCAAATAGCTCGAGTCACAGAAAATAATTTAATTAAACAATTTCATATCTTCGTAACACATGAGATAAAAATTCTCCATTAAAGTTTCTTAAGTATTATTTGAAATGTATGTGTATTTTGTCAGCTTTAATTTCAACTAGATTGATCAGTTCCCATGTAAATATTTGCTTGCAATATGTGACTTTTTTCTTATAGGGTCTGTTTGTAGAAGAGAAGAACTTGACGGTGACTCATATTAGCCGTCTGTTTGTGTTTGCTGTGATGTGGTCTGTGGGTGCATTGCTGGAATTGGAGGATCGATCCAAGATGGAGGTGTTTCTCAGAAATCATCCAGTCTCACTGGACCTGCCTAGCACACAGGGTGATCAAACGATTTTTGAATATGTGGTCAGCGAAACTGGCAATTGGGAGCTGTGGTCAAAGAAGGTAATTTGATCCTGAGTCTCAATTTGGTAGATATAGATATTGTACTGTTTATAAAATGAATATCAGAGATACTTCTGTCTAAAGGTAACTTTTCAGCCTTAATGAGCTGGTGGGACAACCAGAAACATGCTGCAGTAATCTAATCTAAAGTTAATGAAAGCATGCATTAGTTTCTCAACATTTAGGGTAAACGTATGTCTGGCTATGTTTTTTAATGGAAAAATGAGTCAGCACATCACTAGTTGACTATCAATTACTCTCACGTGGTCAAAGGCGTGCGTAAGGGTTTCATCACACACCTGCTACAAAGGCAAATCTGCAAGTGGAAACCCACTCAAAGCATGGAGGGGCAGAGCCCTCCCCATTCACTGTACATCCCTGATGCTGAGCTGATGATGTTTACTAGTTATGTTACTTAGTATAGATGGACGTCAAATAATAAATTACCAATTGGGATTGAACCAAGGCCCTTAAATGTAGCTTTTGGTTTCCTAGAGAAACCATCATTGTCCAGGGCAAAATAAAAAACTTTATTGCGAGCATGACCGGGACTTTACTGTACATCAGAAAGTTTTTTTTTTTTTTTCTTATAATATGTTACATCCTTTTCACAGTTTTTATGACCTATTTGTGAGAATCATTATGCGTCGACTGCTGGTTCAACCTATCCACAGCTGATGCTTGACCACGCCCCTGCCGCGACATACCCCCACTATCCAATTCAGGCCGGGGTTAGGTTAGAATCAATAGTAGGGGCAGCTGTATATAACCATGCCTGGAGGATTCTCAAAGTGGTGCTCTATAAGGTCTAAGTGACTCGGTAGAGGCAGAAATACGTTGGAAATTTCCCTGTGCAACCTGGCAACATATACCCTCTGGGATGTTGAATGGTGGTTTCCACAGGGGACTGGGGTGAATTGGGCCACACCTTTTAGATTTACCTCTGGTTCCAGCTATTCCCTCTTAGGATCCACCATTGCCAGAGCCACAGGGACCACCTCCCTGCATGGTTTCAGGCGATTGAGTGCATCACATCTATCCGAGCGTCTGACTTTATAGTCGACTTACCTGATTCACTGTGTGACCTCAAAGGGCCCTTGCCACCTTGTAATTTAGAGCTTGACGTGGGTAGTAAAATGAGTAGAGCTGCAACAGCTAATCGATAAAATCAATAATAATCGATTATGAAAATCGTTGTTAATGAATCTCATTATCGATTAGTTGGTCTGCGCATGGCTCCAGGTACATTTACTCCCTACATTACTTCTTTTCCAAAAACATGCATTGGAGAGTAAATACTAAAGTTGTGTCCCAAAGGACGTACTATACACTTACACTATGTACTGTATACTCTACCTTCTGCTGTATGAATTTTAGAAAGGTAGTATCATCTCAAATAGACCACTAGCTTTTTTTACTAACCGGAAGTAGAAGCCGCCTCATAGTCAACGGCGCACAATGTCATACGCACGTAATGCGACGCTGCTAGCTTTAGCAGACACCCAGAGTCACAGACAATGACTTTCTTCAGTTTACTGTTTGTCAACGTTACCTTTTATTCCCAACATGACTTCAGTCACCATCAGACGGAGGCATAATTGTCAAGTGACTGAGGAAGAAAGTCCTCTAAGGCAGGAGAGCATTTTATATTAAACACCACAGAGATCAAACAATAATGCACAAGCACAAACTTCTGTTTATATCCGAAATTCTCCACTTTGTGCAAGGGACTGGGGAAACTGGTACAAGTTGCTTACTAAGGTTTAGTTAATTTAAGTTTATTGTCATTATATGTTGTATTTGCATGATTGCAGTTTAACTTATGTTGTTTATTATAATGGAGTAATAATTATTATTCCATTATAATAAACTATTCTATTATTCAATTACATTAGTAACAAGGCTGTATTGCTCCTCACTCGTGGTGTAGTCGCGGTGATGCAAGTAAGATCTGTAATGTCTAATTAAAACACTATGAACAAAAGTGAACAGAAGTAAAACAATATGCCTAAAGCCAGTGAGTTACAGAAACCACAAGGTGCAGTGAAAGTGAGTTTTTATTATTAATTTAGGACTGTAGTTTAATTCAGTGCTTTTTGTGCATCCATATATATATATATATATGTATGTATGTGTGTATATATATATATATATATATATACGTATATATATATATGTATATATATATATATATATATATATATATATATATAGTAAAGTTTAGTCTGAAGTATATATTTGTAACACTCAATTTGTGGATTTTATTTTAAATACATGCAAAAAATGGTACTGTAAGTTTGCCTCCCCATCCGATTAATCGGAAAAAAATAATCGGCCGACTAATTGATTATGAAAATAATCTTTAGTCGCAGCCCTAAAAATGATAACTTATTTCCCTGTTCGAAGTCCCATAACCATGTTTCCCATCATACATTAATGACTGTCGATCTTGCAACTGATGCAAATTCTCCTGTGTTAGGTGACTCGAGGTGTGGAGTTTTGCTCTCAAGTCCAGAACGTACTGAATTTCTTTTTTAGTAGGTGAAAGTCCCTCCTCATAATTTTTCATCATTCTGTAGCGGATTCCCAGCTGTGTTGATTCATTAAAGATATGGTCAGTTCTGGAGTGGTATGCCAGTCTTGGGAAGCCAGTCTGGGGTGGTGAATGGACTGAAGGCATACCCAGAGGAGTCTTGTCGGCAGATTGCAGAAGAGCGCTTGATGAGTGGCTGGAGGCTTTGCAGGAACCAGTGTAGGGAAATTAGCTATTTAGGTCAGCTCTAAGGGGGGAATTTTGCAAACTTAATATTTCAACAGCTGATCAACTATTTGTCTTTTAGACTATTCTAAAACACAAACTAATCTAATACATAAACAAACGCACACACATAAACAGGGGTGAAAATGGCTTAGACATCAAATGAATGGCTTCTTAGTTTCAACATTGTATGCTGTTCTTAGACCTTGACCTGAACAAACCATCAACAATTAACTTAATCTTCGCTTCATTTAGAAGAGTTTTATTAAAAACACCGGCTTCGACTAGGATCTGGAGGTACTGTACTTGTGTTTAAATTGTTCTAGATGGGGAGTCCCTCATTACATTGTCATCTGGAGGATAGTCTCTGTAATGTGGATTTATCAGCGTTCTGGTTGCTATTATTTGGAGTCTCGGAAGACCAATCAGGAAGGCAAATGGAGTGAAGTGCACACCAGTGGAGACTCATAGATGGATTGCAGCGGAGCGCCTGATGAGCAGAGGGGTGGTCCTTGGCACTTTAATGACTAGAGTCAGTAAGCTTTGCAGGAACCGGCCATTGCAGGCTCAGCTAAGGCTCAGGGTAGGTGGAAGAGCAAGAGAGAGAGGACTTTGTGATCTTGAAGGCTGAGATCTCTCTTGATGTCGATGGTTGCCAATGTTTCCTGAGTTGTTGATGGATAAGAAATCTGTGAAGATGTTGATTGACGAGAGCTCCCTGTTTCCATGGTGTCAGAGGGTTTTAGCCCTTTCTAACTACATTCTCTGCCCATAACTTTACTCAGTCCATTGTCTTTGTAGTCATATAATTTTGTGCCTTTTATTTCTTCTTGTTTGTTAGAGTATGGATCAAACTTTTAGTCCCAACTGTTAATACATACACAAAACAATATTTAACTGAAATATTTAACCATACTCTCATCTTTCAGAAAATCACTCAACGAACACACTCATACCAAACAAGACATATAATGGCCACTGTTAAAACACTGCTAATAATCAATCACAACAACCATATTCCTAATCAGTCATACTCATCCATTTTAAGTAATCAAATTATTAATGGCATTCTTGTGGTTATAAACAGGATAAGTACAGAATAACACATGGAACAAAATGGGCAATTTCAGTTGTTAACATATCATTCTTGCAGTCCTTCATCCTGTAGACTATATGGAGTATCTGTGGAATGTGTGAATGTTGATAAGAACAGGGTGAACTTTGTGTTCCTTGGTGAAAGAACAAAGGGCCTTGTTTTATGAAAAGCCTGTGTTGATTGTTCTTGGGGCCTCCCTGGGTCACCCCCCTTTTCCTGAAATTATCAGCTTTATGGCTGAGTGTCAGGATTTTTATCCTGTGGGCCAGCTGTCTCAGCCAGTGGCCTAAATATATGGGATATGGGAATTTGACAGAGGCTTACAAATCTGGGAGGGTTCCTTGGGTCAGGTCTTTCCTGTCAATTGCCTGATTGTTCACAAGACAGTTGAAATCCAGCAGTCAGCTGTAATTTACTTGGGTCTTCAATGTCTGAGAGTGGGGATGGGTGATCTATGCTGCTTGTGCATCCCAACATCTTACACCAGTCTAGATGTGAAATCTCAGAGGAAGTATGATCTCCATGTGAGGTTGAAGGGCAAGAACTTCTGAAGCTCTTGGTTTATCAGAAACCCTGAGTGACTCTTTGTGACTCTTACTAGATGACTCAACTCACAGATACATTGGCGTCATAGGGTTTTAGCATTTCTGGCTATCTCCAACCCCAAAATGTTTCCTCCAATCAAACATTGTCTTAGGGTGGGGTGTAAGCCATATTCTTCTCCTCAATTCAGTTTTTATGAAGTCAAGTGAAGTGAGTTTTTATTGTCATTCCTCTATATAGCTTGTATAGATTAGAATGAAATGTAATTTCTTCAGGACCATGGTGCAACACAGAACAGTATGCTGGATTACATAAAGTGCAAATACACAACAGTGTGACATGAGGGCAAGACAATAAATACAAATAGTATAGCAGCACAAATATAGCAGCAATATTGGCAGCAAAACATGTTCCATAATATAAAAGTGACTGATGCAGCTTTGCAAAGTGCCGTGTGCAGTGGTACTGAGTCACACTGAGTTAGGTGTTTGACTAGTCCAGGTGAGCACTGGGAGGCAGCAGGGTGTTGTGTAATCTGACTGCCTCAGTGCAGTTTTGGAGTCTGCTGGTGGTGGCATGGATGCTCTTGTACATTCCGCCATGAGAGAGGTGAGAAGGGTCTCACTGGTGGCTTTGTGGCTGCAAGAGCTGTTGAATGAGGTATCGATGGTGGGTAGAGAGACTCCGATGATCTTTTCAGCTGTCCTCATAGCTCACTGAAGGGTCTTGCAGTCAGAGGCTGTGCAGTTCCCATTCCACACCCTGTGGGACAGCAGGGTCAGGATGCTCTCTATTGTTCCTCTGTAGAAGGTGGTGAGGATGGGAGGGGGGAGTTTGGCTCTCTTCAGCCTCCGTAGGAAGTGGAGGCACTACTGGGCCTTCTCAGCTAGGCAGGTTATGTTGAGAGTCCAGAAGAGGTCCTCCGTCATGTGCACACCAAGAAACTTGGAGCTTCTGACTCTCTCCACAGTTCCATTTATGTGCAGTGGTGAGTGGTCCACTTGTGTTTTCCTGAAGTCAATAGTCATCTCTTTAGTCTTCTTGACATTAAGAGATAGATTATTGTCTCTACACCATTCTGCGAGCTGGTTCACCTCCTCTCTGTATGCTTGACTCATCATTGTTGCGGACGATCATCAACAAACTTGATGTGATTTGAACTGTACTTTGCAGCACAGTCATGAGTCAGCAGTGTGAACAGCAGTAGTCTGAGCACACAGTCCTGGGGAGCCTTGGGGGGCACCGGTGTCTCCTCTTCAGGAGGTGAAATGCATACTCAGTTGGGTTAAGGTCTGGTGATTGACTTGGCGAGTCTAAAGCCTTACACTTTTTCCCCTTGTTGAGTTGGCAATGTGTTTTGGATCATTGTTTTGCTGCTTGATAAAGTTCCAGCCAATTAATTTAGATGCATTTCCTGTAAAATGGCAGGAAAAAAATGCTTCTGTAATCTTTTAAAATTCATTCTGCTGCTACCATAATGAGTTGCATCATCAATAAAGATTACTGAGCTTGTTCCAGAAGCAGCTATGCAAGCCCAAGCCATGACACTACTGCCACTATGTTTCACAGATGAGCTTGTATGTTTTGGATCATAAGCAGATCCTTTGTTTCTCTACATTTTAGCCTTTTCATCACTTTGGTGGAATTTAAACTTGGTTTCAGAACTTTTGTGGCTCATCTCAGTATTTCTTTGCAGTCCTTGCTGATTCTTACAACTATGATTTTTACTGATGATGAGTGGTTTGCATCTCGTGGCCCCTACATTTCTGCTCTTGAAATCTTCTTCAAACAGTGGATTGTGACACCTGCCCTGTGGAGGTTGTTGGTGATGTCACTGACTGTTGTTTTGGGGTTTTTCTTCACAGCTCTCACTATATTTCTGTCAACAGCTGTTGTTGTTTTCCTTGGCCAACCCATTTAGTGATGCCAGTACACTAGTGGACATTCCAAATTGTTCTATTGGCTATGCCCAATGTTTGTGCAATGCCTCTGATTAATTTTTCCCTCTTTTCTCAGTTTTTAAATTGCTTGCTTTTCTCCCAAAGACAGCTTTTTGATATTCACGTTGGCTTGTAGTTTTTAATAATGAATGATTTCTTTACAGGTGAAACTGAAGGCTAAAACCAAGAGTAAATTTTTAGCTCTATTTATTGTTTAAACAATCAATCTACCTGGACACACCTGTGTAACAAATCAGTCACATGTCCTGATATTTTTTGCTCACCTATAAATTGGGTGGTCTAATGTGCTGTGTTTTAACACATCTACATATAAATACCAGGAAATAAAAGCTGAAATTCTAAACGCTCTTCTCATTTTTATCTTTTGATCCCAATGCCAAATGTTGTCAGTCTACAGCAAAAATAATTAAATTGGCCTTGCCATTCTAATAGTTTTGGAGACGACTGTATATACATATAACACAGCCAATATACCCTCTTAGTACATCACTAAAGCTGAGCTGCAAATGCTTGTATCTGAGGTTGCTAAATATAGTATTTTGTACTGTAAACGGATGCACAAAATGAAACCCTGAAATAAAACACCAAAAATGTCTGGTGTCTCCTTTATTACTATCATTTATATTGCTTCATATATAATAGTTTATATAGTGAATGAGTAAGGGATCAATGTCAGACAAAGTGTAATTCTATTATTTTTTATTAAAATACATCTTTTTATAAAATTGTGGTTTATTTTGTGAGGGAAAGCTAAATACCTGTACAAGTTATTACCATTATAGAGATGTATGGGGACCTCACTAAAGGCTAAAAACCTGTGCCTCTACACCCCCACCAGCCCCGATGCAAACATTTCATTCCTACACAAAATTATGTTGTACATGTTAATACCTACACAAAATGTTCTTTACACATTAGTACAAATAAAGAGCAAACTGTCATTTGATAGTCACATATACAGTGGATATAAAAGTCTACATACCCCTGTTAAAATGGCAACAGACGTGGTGCAACACATAACATAAGGTGCAAGTACACAACAGTGTGAAACAAGTGCAGTTAGGTGTTTGACTAGCCCAGGTGAGTGTTGGGAGGCAACAGGGTGTTGAGTAATCTGACTCCCTCAGGGAAGAAACTGTTGTGAAGTCTACCGGTGGTGGCATGGATGGTCCTGTACCTTCTGCCAGATAGCAGGACAGTGAAGAGTCCATGGGATGGGTAAGAGGGGTTGTCCGCCATACTGGTAGCTTTGCAGATGTAGCGATTGCTGTATGAGGTAATGATCTTTTTTAGCGGTTCTCGCAATCTGCTGTTGGGTCTTGTAGTTGGAGACTGTGTAGTTCCTATACCACACAGTGAGACAGGTGGACAGGACACTTTTTTTGTTGTCCCTCTAGAGAAGGTTGTGAGGACTCACAGTCGTACAAAAACTGTAACTACACTACATTTATGGCATTTGTCAGATGGCCTTATCCGAGAAACTTATATTTATCTTTTTATTCAACTAAGCAGTTGAGGGTTAAGCGCTTTGCTGAGCACAGTGGCAGTGCTAAGATTTGAACTCATGACCTTGCAGTCAGAAGTCCTGAATGTCTTAACCACTGAGCTACCACCACACTAACTAATGAAGCTTTGTCAATCTGAGAAAAATATTGTGACATTTTCATTTGATTGTCCAGCTACATTATTGCACGAAGGAAAGGGTTGTAAAATATTTTTCAACAAGAATCAGTTAACTGTCATTGCTTAACTGTAAAACAACCATCAGAAAAGCAGCAGATACTGCAACACTAGTAAAAATGTAGTAAAACTAGTAACAGCACTACTTATATCCCTAATACTTTCAAAATGATCAGTGCTGATCACTTTTTAGAATTTGCTAAAAAATCTTTAGTGGAGAGAATAAAGGTACTGAGCCTCTTCCTGTAATATCTGCCATCAGTCTCTGGAGTTTCTTCCATGATGAGAATGCCACCATCCACAGGGCAGAATGGGTCACAGAATGGTCTGATGAGTATAAAAATTATGTAACTCATATGCATACAAAGTTTTAATACAAACAACTTTGTATTGATTTGCAGTGACCCATCCAACTTAGGAGACAAGTGGACCCCACAGCATGGGAGCACAGCATGCCCCCACAGCATAATAGAGCCACTGTTTTTTTTATCATCCATTTGTAGGTTTTCTAGGGAAAATTTGCTGTTTAGATTTAGCTGTTGCATTCTTCATCATCACATGTAAGGAAAGTTTAGATATTTAGATTTAGTTACCTGTATTCGCCACCGAATATGTAGGAGAGACTAGATTAACTCGGAAGGTGAAATTTGGCTAATTTAGTATTTCCAATCAACTATTCATCCAGCGATAAGTTATAATTAGTTTATTTATTAGTTATGCATTAGAAATTACCTCCGTGGCCACCGGCAATAATATCCTAAATATTGGGACACATTATTTTCAGAGCATTGCAGCAAGATCGACGATTCAAGACGACTTTGTAAAGCACAAATTTGAGAATAGACAAAATTTTATTAAACTACAAATTTTATAAATTTTATTCTATTACACAGAAACTAATCTAACACACACACACACACACACACACACAACACGGGCCCTTTTGGACTTGGACTCGATTGGTTCCTTAACTTAGTCTTGACTCGAACTCGGCAAAGGTGTACTCGGACCCAACACTACAGGGTGAATTTTGTGTTCCTGGCTGAGGGAGTAAAAGGTCTCATTCCAAGGGGAACCCCCCCTTTCTTCCTGAAGTTATCAACTTTACTGGCAAGGGTCCTTTATCTGTTGTGTGAGCCATCTGGTCTGGCGCAAAGGCCTAAATCGCAGAATTTGACAGAGGTTTCTGTGGTTAAGATGGTTCAGCCCTGGGTCAGGGATGTAACTCGCACTTGCCCTGTTGTTGCAAGATAGCTGTGATAAGGCAGATGTAAACAGGCAGTAATTAAGTGGCTCCTCAATGTCTGTTGTCTTAGGATTTATTGCTTTATGGTTCCTATGGCAGTAGTTATATCATACACTTTCTGTCAAACTGTCAATCAAAGTAGTGTATGCTGATTTATGACCCTTTGTGCTTCCCTGGCCGACGTTTCTGTAGGTAACCTAATTTATGACCAGGGGTGGGGGTAACCCTATCGACTGTATCAGTGGGTCAGTCTGGCCCCTGTGTGTCTGGGCTGTGGTGGAGGGGTGTGTGGGTGAGTAGCCCCCAACAAAGGTATATAGGTTAATGAGCCTGGTTTTTGGGGCGAAATACGTCTGAAAAAGCGTATCAGTGGTTAATATTGGGCAGGCGTTTGTGTAAACACAGTGTTAGAAAAAGAAAAAAAAAGAATCTGTTTAAAAGAATCGCTCGTATTACGTGTCTTTCAAACATAAACCTTTAGGAGGTAAAAATGATTAAAAGAGCTGTTTAAAAAGAATACGTATTACTTGTCTTCCAAAAAAAAAAAATATATAACCCTTAAGAGATAAAATGTTTACAAGTGATATTTAAAAGAATCGCACGTATTACATGACTTCTAAACAAAGATCCTTATGAGGTAAAAATGTTCGACACGTTCAACCAAGGTCTGCTCACGCCCGAGTCCGCTGACACGGCCGACCACGTTCTGCTCAAGCCCGAGTCCACTGAAAAGGCCGACCCCGTTCTGCTCAAGCCCGAGTCCGCTGACACGGCCAACCAAGATCCGCTCACGCCCGACTCCGCCGACACCGACAGCCAAGTTCTGCTCACGCCCGAGTCCGCCGACACCGACAGCCAGGTTCTGCTCACGCCCGAGTCCGCCGACACCGACAGCCAGGTTCTGCTCACGCCCGAGTCCGCCGACACCGACAGCCAGGTTCTGCTCACGCCCGAGTCCGCCGACGCCGACAGCCAGGTTCTGCTCACGCCCGAGTCCGCCAACACCGACAGCCAAGTTCTGTTCACGCCCAAGTCTGCCGACAAGGACAGCCAAGTTCTGCTCACGCCCTAGTCTGCCGACAAGGACAACCAAGTGTCTGTTGACACGGACAACCAAGCTCTGCTCACGTCCCAGTCTGCTGACATGACGAGCCAAGTTCAGCCTGCAGGCTCCGTTGAGTACGTTGCTCTGCTTTCCTGCTTAGCCGAGGACGTCACTCCGCTTTCCTGTTCTGCTGGGAACTTCGCTCCGCTTTCCTGTTCCACTGCAGACGTCCCTCTGTTTCCCTGCACTGCTGCGTACATCACTCTGTTTCCCTGCTCCACCGAGGACATCGCTCTGCCTTCCTGTTCAGCCGAGGACGTCCCTCTGCCTTCCTGTTCAGCCGGGGACGTTGCTCTGCCTTCCTGTTCAGCCGGGGACGTCGCTCTGCCTTCCTGTTCAGCCGAGGACGTCCCCCTGCCTTCCTGTTCAGCCGAGGACGACCTCCTGCCTTCCTGTTCAGCCGAGGACATCCCACTGCCTTCCTGGTCAGCCGAGGACGTCCCCCTGCCTTCCTGTTCAGCCAAGGACGTCCCTCTGCCTTCCTGTTCAGCCGAGGATGTCGCTCTGCTTCCCTGTTCCGCTGAGGACGTCACTATGCCTTCATGCACCGCCGAGGATGACGCTATGCTTTCCTGCTCTGCTGTGAACATTGCTCTGCGGTCTCCTGGCTCTGCTTGGGACATTCTGCCCAGGGGGCCGCGGCCGCCAATGGAGATGGATGTTTGATGGCACTCCGGGAGGAGTGCCCTTGGAGGGGGGTTATGTCACGGTTTCCCCTTTAAGCAGTGCGGGAGAGCTTGTGAGCGCGCATGGACAAGCAAGGTGTGCGAGCACCTGCTTTTCCCTTGTT
The DNA here is from genome assembly GCF_023375685.1 of Ictalurus furcatus. Classification (NCBI taxonomy): domain Eukaryota; kingdom Metazoa; phylum Chordata; class Actinopteri; order Siluriformes; family Ictaluridae; genus Ictalurus; species Ictalurus furcatus. The sequence continues at coordinate 6,082,080 of NC_071255.1, read as the reverse complement.
GACAATCGTGACATTTCGACACGTGCATTTGTTATGTTTCTGTTATGTCTCCTCCCTGTTCTGTCATTGGCTATTGTTTCACATGGGTCTGAATTACCCTCAGCCTTCAGCCATTAGGACGCTGATTATGTTTGTGTATATATACCGCGTGCCTCCCAGCACACCGCGCGGAATATTAGATAAGATATATTAGAGTAGATTAGTTTAGAGTCCTTTCCATAGTTAATCATAGTCATAGCCCATGTCATGTTTCATGTGTAGATTCATCTGTTTAGTTCACGCTGGTTTCTCCGCTCCCAGTTCATAGTCATAGCTTATGTTTCATGTTTTGTATCTCGACCTGTTTTCCGTGACCACGACATAGTTTCCTGCCTTGCCCCGTTTATGCCTGTTTGCCGATCGCCTGACCTCTTGCATGTATGTGGATTACGTTTTGGATCACGTTTTGTATTTACCTGCCTGTGTCTCAATAAAACTGTTAACCTGCGATTGCATCCGTCCTTATCTCTGTTGCGTCACGAAATGTGACAGTGGGCGGGGTTTAGAGAGAGAGAGAGAGAGAGGTGAATCTGAAACACGTGTGTATGGGCGGGGTTTAGAGAGAGAGAGAGAGAGAGAGAGAGAGAGAGAAAGAGGTGAAGCGATTTTAACATCATTACTGCTTTACCCCAGCGAATGGAATACATCTTGTGAAAACTTATCTTCTAGTTTCAACAATACGGGCGATTCTTTTAGCCAACACTTTAATATTTTTACCTCATAAGGATCTTTGTTTAGAAGTCATGTAATATACGCAATTCTTTTAAACATCACTTTTAAACATTTTTATCTCTTAAGAGTTATATTTTTTTTGGAAGACAAGTAATACGGATTCTTTTTAAACTGCTCTTTTGATTATTTTTACCTCCTAAACGGTTATGTTTAAAAGACACGTAATACAAGCAATTCTTTTAAACAGATTCGTTTTATTTATTTAATTTTTTTAAACGTTGTACCTCCTAAACTTTTTATTCAAATTCAAACTGGGGCTCCCAAAAAACGTAATCAACAATTGTTTTCATTTATTTCACAAACAAATATTCTACTCATATATGTACACATTCAAACATCATGCTTTTTCTAACAATGTGTTTGCACAAACGCCTGCCCAATATTAACCATTGATATGCTTTTTCAAACCTATTTCAACCCAAAAACCAGGCTCATTAACATAAATACCTTTATTGGGGGCTACTCACCCACACACCCCTCCACCACAGCCCAGACACACAGGGGCCAGATTGACTCATTGATACAGTCGATAGGGTTACCCCCACCCCAGTCATAAACTAGGTTACCTACAGAAATGTCGACCAGAGATTCGAATTCGGAGTTCGATGGAGTAGGATGCGAAGTAGGAGGCTCCTGCTGATTTCGATTAAAATTGTAATTAATTAGTGCTTTTCCGTCATACAATAGATTTTGACTTATTCTACTCCGTTTCCTTGTTTGCACTTTTAACTTTGTGGTACGTTAAAATGTCTGGAAAGAGCAAGAAAACCCGTGGTAGCATTCAGACACGACTGAGGCCAAGTGTGCACGCCACGAACGAGTCCCCTTCTTCCCCTGAATCCGCGTCGCGAGCAGTGACTTTGACTTCGCCGCACTCAGGCTTGAGTTGCTGGCTTCGTTGAGGAAGGATATTGCCAATATTTTTGAAAAGGAGCTCCAGGAGATTCTCAGGGATGCGCTGTCTATTATCCAGCTTGGCATGCAGGCCCTGAAAACACAGCTGGCTAGTGATAAAGTTGCTACCGAGGCTACCATGTCAACACTGAAAGGTACTGTTGTGGAAATGGAGCACGCTCTCTCCGGTTGTACCGATGACATAGCTCACATGAAGACTACTATCGAGTCTCTCACTTCGACCGTGACTCAATTAGAGAATAAATGTGAGGATTTGGAGTCGAGGTCACGGCGCAATAACGTTAGGATAGTCGGAGTTCCTGAGGGCGCTGACACATGTACAACTGCTGCTGTAACGGCCTTGTTAAAATAGGCGTTTGGTCTGGAGAAGGAGCCGCTTTTGGACCGGTCCCACCGGACCCTTCAGCCGAAGCCCAAGCCTGGTGAACAACCACGAGCTATTGTGTGCAGATTCCACTATCACAGTGACTGTGTGGACATTTTATGCCATGCGAGAGAGGTTCAGCGGATTAAAGTGAGGGATTTGATTTGATCTCCGTTTTCCCTGACTACACAGCCAAGATAGCCAGGGCCCGGGCCGCATTTATCTTCAGCGTCAACTTCGTGGTATTGAGGGCGCTCGCTATGGAATACTTCCTCCAGCTCGGCTTCGCATTACATATAACGGTGTTCAGAAGGACTTTATTTCAGCGGAGGAAGCAGGAGACTATGTTCAACTCTTGATATCGGGGTGAACTGCATCACCTATACAGTGGCGTCTTTTTCGCTCTTCTTTTATTTTTATTTTTTGCACTCAGCCTTCCAGCTCTACGGTATTCGGATTTTTATTGAAGATATCGTCGTTGCATTACTTCGCCTAGATTTTGTGGACTCACTCCTCTTAAATCTACTTTGGTATTAATGTGGTTCTCTGTTTTGAGGCCCTGACTGGGTTAGAGTTTCTGTTTATTTAATTTTATTAGTGTTTTTTCCTCGGCTTTACGTCCTACACTGTTATATTATTTGTTACAAGTCTTTAAAAGTTAAGGACATTATATTTGTTATTGTGTGCAGACTGTTTATCAGACTTGAAGTCAGTAGGGGCTTTTTCTCTTACTGGAACTTTTTGTCTTGGTAATTTTTTTGGTTAGTTCAGCTTACTCTCCGAGTTGTTTTCACATTGTGGACAACTTTTGGTTATTGTGGGAAACACTGCTGTCTCATTTGTTTTATGGAGACTTTGGGGGTGTGTGTGTTAGTGGGACTGTGAGAGTAAACAAAACATGCCAATGCTTTGAAGGATGTGAACTGGAACAGAGTAATGTTAGTCAATTGCGAATCTGTTTTTAGAGGATTTAAACCTAACATGGTGAACAAATTATATTATAGAACTCAGGCAGTTTTATTGGGGTTATCTCATACAGTGTGACAAGTAATAATCTGGAAAGGCCTTTGCAATATCACAGTCTAAAACTGGATTTAAAGAGAAGCAAATCAGTAAATGAATCACATGTAAATTTACCACATGTAAATGAATCACATGAAAATGAATTACATGTAAATGAATCATATGAAAATGAATAAATAAATTAAAAGATAAAAAAAAAAGAAAGAAAGAAAGAAATGTCGGCCAGGGAAGCACAAAGGGTCATAAAAAAAAAAGAAAGAAAGAAAGAAATGTCGGCCAGGGAAGCACAAAGGGTCATAAATCAGCACACACTACTTTGATCGACAGTTTGACAGAAAGTGTATGATATAACTACTTATGGCTAACTGAGTGAAGTTAGTTTGTAACATTTGGTCCAGAACTTCCTGTTGGGTTTCCTGGCTGAGACGGCCCATTGTTTTATGGTTCTATTTTGTGGGTCATATATGCTGCTTGTGCATTGAGGTCCTACAGTTTTGTCTGTAATATTCATTTTATAGTCATTTTGCCTTTTCTCTTGAAGTGTGCCAATAATTCTGGAGTTGATTTTATATGTATTATACTATATGTATTACGTGAATACTTGTGTATTCTGTGTTAACCGCACAATTTATTTATTATAATTGTTTAAACATGATCTGCAAACTTTCTATTTAACAAACAATTTTACTGTCATTTTCAGGTGCTAGAGTATCACTATCCAAAGGACACAGTCCCTGACTATGCTTCTATATTGGTGCCAAATGTGGACAATACGCGGACTGTCTTCCTTTTGCAAACAATCATGAAACAGGGCAAAGCAGTTTTGCTGATCGGTGAACAGGGCACTGGCAAGACTGTTATGATTAAGGTATGTCTTTGCATTGAACTGTTTAGCATTTTGTAAATACAATATGTTCCCCCACTTCACGGTTTCTGTTCTGCTAAATGCGGTTCACACATTAATATTTTAATATCATTTGGACTAAGCTTAATAACTGCATTTAGGATTTTTATTTTGGATACAGAAGCAGTTCTTGGCTCCATTATGTTTATCCCTCTCACTGCATCACAAGTATAAGTTTCAATTCAGGTGTTGAATTCCACTAGAATTATTTTGGAGCCACTTAAAAAAAGGTCTACCTAATTCATACAGTATAATACTTTTGTCATACCTTTTTTTTTTTGGAGACAGGAAAGAAAAATAATTTTATATTTAGCATTCTTGTAAACACATTTTGTCTATTTTGTTGTAACCTTAATTACATTTAATTTGCCATTTTTTTATTGCAGTAATTAGTAATCATATTACTAATTAAATATTAGTTTAGGATAAATTTGTTTGTTTACTTTTATATTCAAAATGCATTACCTTTTCTGCAGGGCTATACCAGCAACTATAACCCTGAAATGCACCTGAGTAAGAGCATGAACTTCTCCTCAGCCACTCTCCCTAGCATGTTTCAGCAAACCATTGAGAGCTACATAGATAAGCGAATGGGCACAACATATGGACCACCTGCAGGAAAAAAAATGACAGTTTTCATTGATGATATAAACATGCCAGTAATCAATGAGTGGGGAGACCAGGTAAGCTAGTCACTTTTTCTGAAAATTCCTTATTAGTATAATGCAAATAAGAATTACAGATACAGTTTTTAGTCTTTACTGATTCCACACCCACTCCACCTTAGCCATGGAAAGAAGGGGTACTGGAGGTGCTGCAACCCCCCTTTTGGTGCTGTAGTATCACATTGAAATAGCTATCAGAGAGAATATTGCTTAGGAAAAAAGTAGCTAATTAGACATTACAGAACTGTAAAGCCATTAATGATAGCAAATGTTTGTTAATATAAAAATGCAATGGTCTGTTGATAAATCTTTATTTTGTAGTCACATGACCTTACTGCCATAGCTATACTTCTACCACTATATGTACCAAATTATGCATGTTCATTGTGATATTTTGGACAGGTAACCCAGAGCAAAAGGTCACCTGTGAAGCATGCATTAAGAAAACATTTAATTTTTAATACTTCCGCCGCAGTGTGCATTTCATTTGAAGACTGGGATTTGGCAATATGTATTAGTGTGCTGTTTAGGGCTTAGGGTGCATTTGAAAAAGCCTTTGCTTTCTAAGAAGAACATTAAAACAAGACTACAGTTTTTCAATGAGCATATATGCAAAGACCAGGCCTTTTGGAATAATTTGCTCTGGACAGATGAATCAAAGTTAGAGTTGTTTGGCTACAGTAACAGTAGACATGTTTGGTGCTGACCAAAGACAGCTTTTCAGGAGAAGCACCTCATCATTATGGAATTGCCTAGTCAAAAGCTGGATTTGAATCCCATTGAAATGTTGGGGGGGGGGGCAGTTGTGAATTGCGAATCCACCAGGGAAGTGTAAAGTGTGAAGAGAAAGGCCAACAGCAAAGAATCAGAAAAAATCAGGGACAATCAGAAAACAGGGACAAAAAGCCAGGTCGAAAACCACAGCGCAGACAGACCCATCGTTGCTGAGGTAAGGCAGGAAGATGAGGTGGAAAATCCTGTAGAGGAGTGCGACCTGTATTGTGAGCACCAAGAAGACACACCCACCTAAGGAGACCTTAGTAGAATACTGGAGAGATCACTGCGAGGGGGTGTGGAGGCTAGTCTCAACCTGTTTGGAGAAATTCTCTAAGAGTAAGTGTAAAGTCAGGTTGGGCGTTATTACCACCAAGAAAACAACTGCTCTGAGGCAAAACGGGAGGTTAGAGAGAGAGATCAAACAACTGGTGCATCGTTGATAAACACTCCAAAGTAACTGGAGGAAGGCAATACCAGGCGAGAAGGTCTCACAGTGCTGTGGAAGGACATCAAGCAAAGGCTTGCCAGCCTGTGGAGGGCTGAGTGCATCCAAAAGTGCAAGAAGAGGAAGGAGAAGGAATGAGCCAACTTTTACAAGAATCTTTTCAAGCATGCCAGGCAGCTATTAGAGGAAGCAAAGAGTGGGAATCTAGAAACAACCAGGGAGGAGCTGGAAAAATACATAGAAGGCAGTACAATGACCGAGCAAGGAATGAGCCATTAGGTTTGCCAGGGTACGTGCCTTGTCCAGCCCTATCCGTGTCGCAGTTTAACATCTTTCCCCCCAACCTCAGCGAAATCAGAGAGGTGTTAAGAAAGGCCAGATCATCAGCAGCTCCAGGCCCCAAAGGATACCCTAAATCCTCTACAAGAATTGCCCAGCAGTGCTGAAGGTGCTGTGGATCTTCATGCAAGCCACCTGAAAAAAGCATTCCATCCCATCGGAGTAGTGAAGAGCGGTGGTGGTATTCATCCCGAAGGAAAAGGACTCTAGAGTGATCAGCTAATTCAGGAGCATACCTTGCTCAATGTCGAAGGAAAGATCTTCTCTGTTTCAACACAGAGAACAACCAATTCTCATAACTCATCTGTGATTTGGGAGCAGATCCACCTGGCCAAATGAGAAAAGAAAGATCTGCCCATCGTTTGGCTTGACCTTGTGAATGCATATGGATCAGTGCCACATCAGCTTATCAATTATGCCACCGAGTTCTTCCACATGCCTGAAAATATCAGAGGCCTGTTTCACGAAGCTGGTTTAGGTGGTTACGCAGGTAAGTTTGAGTTTAGTTAGGTTTTTCAGTTTTTCAGAAATAATTTTTAGGGACAGACACAATCCTGGATTTCTATTACATTACATTACATGAAATATGTTGGGGTTATAAATTCTCAATCCAGTTATTCTCATTGTGAGCCTTTAAAAGTAAATGTATACATTTACACAATAAGCAATTTTCCCGATTTTTGGCAGCCACAACAGTGATTTTTTGCAGTTAGTTTAGATTTAAAGTCTGCATATTTTCACATAATAATTTCTTGGTTTTCAACCGGAAGGTGTTTCTCTTCAACAGCTGCTTTTTACCATGTTAAATGCTATTGGCTGTTTGCTACAAACGTTTGGCTTTTATGTGCATGCGCATGCTGAGTAAACCTCGATTTAGAGTTAAAACCTGGGTTGATAAGTTGATAACCAGCATCCTGTTGACTTATTAACCCGGGTTGGATTTGTTTGGTTTTGTCAATTCAAAACGTATTCTGCAACTCTGAGATTGTTCAACTCACTTCATGAAACAGACCTCAGGAGCCTGGTCTCCAATTACTTCAAGGACCTGCAGATGGGCTTTGCCCTCGAGGACTTCACTACCGGATGGCAGGCGTTCGAGGTAGGAATTGCCATGGGATGCTCAATCTCACCCATCTTGTTTGTGGCTGCCTTTGAGTTAATACTCATTGGAGCAAGACAGACCACCCCCAAGAAGCTACATGGATGATGTGACTATCCTCCTGCCAATAGCACCATGTACAACAAGGCTGCTAAAAAGGATGGATGAACTTATGTCCTGGGCAAGGATGAAGATCAACCCTGCTAAGTCTCGAAGTCTTGCACTCAATAAAAGGGTTAGGAATGACAACACCCACTGCTGGCTGAACAGTCCATCTAAAGCCTTGGGAGACAATCACAGCTGAGCTCTCTGATAAGCACAGACCGTTCTGATGGTCTCTCAAGGATTGACCAAAGCCAGCTTCCAGGAAAGTACAAAGTGTGGTTCTATCAGAGAATAATGTGGCTGTTGAAGTTGTGTGCAATCCCCTTATCCACAGTAAGCAAGATGGATGGGAAAGTCAACTCCTTCATCTGAAAGTGGCTGGGCTTACCACAATGCCAATCTGAAACTGGTCTGTTTCGGAAGAACGTCTTACAGCTACTGCTGCAATCCATCTGCATGGGTTACAAGCAGGAGAAGACCAGGCAAGTGTTGGAGCTGAGGGAGTCCACTGACCAGGCAGCATGGAGTACAAATGTTCAGGTCCACACGGGCCACACATGGAAAACTCATGCTGAACATGCTGATCTGGCAATTACCAGGCTGCAACACAAAGAGATCATTGGCAGAGTTCAGAGAGGAAGGACAGGCCTTGGGTGGGAAGAAGTTCGGCGGGTGTGGTCCAAGGCCAGAAGGAAAGAGAGGAAGGATCTGGTAGTGTCTGAGGTGACAAGGATGGAGGACAAGCACTGTAAGATATGGGAGTAATTGGAGCAAATCCACGGAAGGCCCTGAAAGACCTAGCTGAAGAGGCAGGGAAAAACAGCTTTTGGCTCTGGGTGAGGAGAAAGGAGTGTTGGGGTAGTAACACCGTTGGGTCTAGTTGCAGGGGATGGCATGGAGACGTCCCTGACGCTGCTCCACCACCAGCAGCTGTTCTGGTATTAAAGGAGCAAAACGTTGTTGAGTGGTGGTACCCGGCTGATGATCCTGCAGCTGACCTATGCCATATGGATCCACTGGCAGTGAGCATGCATTAATGGTCCAGTGGGGCTTGTCAAAGGGAAGCAGTGACTAGGAAGTGAACAGCCTTAGTCACTGGGAAGGTCTGTATGGCTCTAATTGTGTTAGGTAAGCATGTCTGAGTGGTATTAGTTGCAGAGGAAACCATATGGAACCAGTGGCACTGAGCATGCATTAATGGTGCCAGTGGGGCTTGTTACAGCCTTAGTCTCGGAAGGTCTGCATGGTTTTAATAGCGGTAGGCATAGTGGAAAGGCTGAAGGAAGAGTGGTAATCCTATTGGCACTGAAGGAAGTGCGACAGGCAGTAATGCTATAGCAGGCCAACATCTACCTGTGTAATCAACACAGGGCATAATAGTCCAAATGAATGCACACTGTAACTGATTAAAACTTATACACATCAATTTGTGTGATCAACCTTGTTGTTGATAATAATGGGAACTATTAAAATAAAATTTAGCCAACATAACACAAGGCTGTTTTTCTTGTTATATTGACAGTTATGGCTAAATTGCAATGAATTAGCTAGCTAGATACAATATATATGGAGTGTCGTTAGCTAGATTACACTATCTTATCCTACCTCCTGAGTATGTTTTATATTTTTTACTGACCCTCTCTGCTCAGCAATGCAAAATAGTCTGCTGGGAAGGAGTTCTCTCCATCTTCAAAGCAACCTGTGTCCTCTCCCAGTCAAATGACACAAATCAAGCATCGTGTTGTGAGGCAATAGTTGGGTGATACCAACTTGCTCAACGGAGGGGAGGCTTTTAGTTATTTTTATTACAAAAAATAATAAAAAGTTATTTTTGAGTTATTATGACAAACTCACAATCGATTCGGAACCCCAATAATGTTACAAAATAAATTACTTCTACATATGTTTCAGTTGATCATTGTATAAATATTAGGGGGTTGTAATTGCTAGTTCTGATTATTGGGGAGTTACCTCCCCCATCCCCCTTGGAAACTATGCCCCTGTATGTCAATCATAAACGTAATTACTGTAAAATACTGTTTCATTTTTATTATTTGTTATGTTTGACATTTTTATTATTTGTTAAAAAAATTATTGAGAAAGAAAACATACTTCCTGTCACATAGAAACAATACCATTCTCATTTTTTGTTATACATACATATACACACATACATACATCCATAGTGTAGAAAAGAAAAACAAACTTAAAGAGTACATTCTGTTACAGAACGAGACTTGGGATCGGAAGCAAGTGCAGATTAAAGTCTTTATTTACAAACACAAAGTCAATGAACTTGAAACGTAGTCTTAAACATGAAGCGAGATTCGAGGCCAAAACAGGAAACTGGATTCAAGGCATGAAACAAAAACAGGACATGAGAACACGACCGCTTAGCATCAAGGTAGCTAACACATACATAGCATACTAAACCATATCTACATCTAATACTGCGCGAATTGCACAGCAACACGAGGGGTTTAAATAACAAACATAATCACACTTAAATACAGACAACTGTAACCAATAACGACACACCCTCGAACATCAACCAATACCTGAACAGGAGGAGAACCAAAACCAAAACAAAGGCACGTGTCCATAGGAAACAGTCCTCATTACGTAATCTTGTGCACGCGTGCGCCCTCCGGCTCTCCATGCACGTTGCAGTCGCATCGCCATCTGCGGGGGAGATCGTGACACAATCATCTAAACAACCCCCAACAAGCTTTCCCAAGCCTATTCAGGAGGCGCAGAGGGGAAATTAGGAAAACATCTAGAAACAAAATTTTGAATTTTAAAATAACGAAACAGATGCGTCACAGGGAGGTCATAAGTAAGTGACAGATTGGCAACGCTATCAAAGACCCCATCGGCATATAGATTTTTTAATTGTTTAATGCCCTTGTCATACCACACTGAAAATATAGAGTCCAAACACGATGGACCCACATTCCAAGGATTCATTGAACACAGATAAAAGCAATGGTGCTAATTTTCCAATAAACGTTTTAAAAAATTTAATTGGAAACCCGTCCAGGGCAGGGGCTTTGTTAGGTTGCATAGTTTTAATTGAATTTAATATTTCTTCAAGAGAGAGTGGGGAGTCCAGTTGCTTGGCAGTATTAGAATCAATAACAGGGTTACAAAGGTTTTGAAGAAATGCATTCAATTTAGTATTGTCTGCAGGAAATTCAGATTTATAAAGTGAAGAGGAAAAATGATTTAAAAGTAGCATTAATTTCCATGGGCCCTGTAGTGACAATATTATGTGTTTTTAATACTATGTATGAGACGGGAAATGGCCTGTTGTCATAGCTGATGTGCCAGTAAATGACTTTGCCTGTGACCATGTTCACAGTATGAACCACGAGTACAAAACAGCAAGTGTTCCGCCTCTTTAGTTGAAATAAGATTAAATTCTGCTTGTAAGTTGAGACGCTGTTTAAGAAGTTTTGGAGAAGGGTTCAGTGCATATATTTGATCGAGATTACTGATCACAGATGTGAGTTCATTAAGCCTAGCAGTGTGCCTTGTATTAGAGAGAGCGGAGTAAGAAATAATCTGCCCTCTGATATAGGATTTAAGAGTCTCCCATAATAATGAGTAAGAAGTGGAGTCATTCTGATTGAAGAAAAGAAAGTCTTCAATTGAAGTTGAAATGAGCTCACAGAATTCATTGTCTACCAAAAGAAGAGAGTTAAATCTCCAAGGTGGTGGGCTACGTTTATAAATAGAAAGTTGAATATCTAATTGTAGAGGCGCACGGTCAAAAATTACAATACCCAAATAGTCAGAAGAAACTACACAAGAATTAAGAGTACTGTCTATAAAAAAAATAATCAATCCTCAAATAGGAATGATGCACCTGGGAGAAGAAAGAAAACTTTTTAAGAGAGGGGTTACGGGATCTCCGTGGATCAACGGGACTGTTCTGACACATAAAATCGGAAAATGTTTTAGACATAGCAGATTGATTCAGAGTACGGGGATTAGACCGATTCGAGTTTGGGTCAAAAACACAGTTTAAATCCCATCCGAAAGTCAACAGGTGAGTATTTAAAAAGGGAAGGTTGCTCAACATCTATTAGCATATTCCACATCAAAGTTCGGAGCATATACATTTACCAACAAAACTTGTCTTTGCATTAGGGTACCAGCAACTATAATATATCTACCATTCACATCAACAATAATGTTAGTGGACGAAAACGGTAACTTTTTGCCAATTAAAATAGCGACCCCTCTTGCCTTCAAATTAAAGTTTGAATGGAAGACTTGACTCACCCAAGGGCAGTGTAACCTATGATGATCTTAATACATAGGTGAGTCTCCTGCAAAAATACTATATCAGAGTTTAAATGTTTCAAATGTGTAAAAACCTTAGATCTCTTGACAGGATTACCCATAACTCTGAGGTTCCAACTAATAAATCTTAGATGTGTGCCTGTCCCAGCTGTGCTGGGATCCATACTACTATTAAATAAAGTAAATCACAGGGATACAAATAGCTAATTAGAGCCGAAGTGGTACCCCCTCCCCCAACAAACCCCTAAACCCACACACACCCAAAGTCTCCATTTAACAAAAGTACAAAGGAGACAGCAGTGTTTCCCACAGTAACCAAAAGTTGTCCACAATGTGAAAACAACTCTGAGAGTAAGCTGAACTAACCAAAAATTTTTTTTACAAAAGAAGCTCCAGTAAGAGAAAAAAGGCCCCTACTGTCTTCAAGTCTGAAAAACAGTCTATAATAATGTAATAATGTAATTTTATACCAGAATAAAGCACATGGCTAATCCAAACGCATAAACTAAGAGTAGTGCAAGGTCAAATGTGCAAACGTGCAATGACTAATATGTGTCATGTCACAGCAAACCAGTGACTACATTTCCCATCCTGCACTGTGGCCTACAAACATGGCCGCCATGGACTACACTTCCCAGAACATTCACATTCGTGCTAATCATGCACACCTGCATCAATTTCATTGCACTCACAACCACAATATAAAAGGACTGTTTGAACACAAAGGCTTCCGTAGTATTGCATAATAATCATAGTCAAGAAACGATAAACGAGGTCAGAGAACATGAAACGAAACGAGAACAAAGGACAACCGCTGGGTAAGTGAGTTCACTTACCCAGCGGTTGTCCTTTGTTCTCGTTTCGTTTCATGTTTTCTGACCTCGTTTATCGTTTCTTGACTATGATTATTTTGCCTCGCACTATTTATGCCTGTTTGCCGATCACCTGACCTTTTGCATGTTTTTGGATTACTGATTTGGATTTGTCTGCCTTTGTCTCCTTTAATATAACTGTTTAACTGCACATGCATCTGTCCTAATCTCCATTACGTGAGTATCGTGACAGAATACTACGCCCTAACATGGATGCAGCAGGAAAGCATGGAGAGCATCACGGCAGTATACATGGGGATGTCTGGCCACCTTTCCCCAATGGACTGTCGTCAACCTCCCGGAGGAGAATTGTGGAGGGTGTGACTACACGAGGCAGTTCTTGTTCCACAGCCAGATGTACTTCTCAAGCCTAGTGCACCCCAAGCTGGACAATAGACTGTGGCTTGGGTTCATGGTGTCCCGGTTTTATGGCCTGGCCCGTGACTGGGCGGAGCATCTGTCCCATACAGGGTCCAGTGCCCTCCATAATGTGACGCAGTTTGTGTAACTATTCTTGGAGGAGTTTGTGCATCCAGGGCAGAGCAAGGACCTGAATCAACTGAGGGGAGTCAGTGTGATGAACAAGTCTGACCTGCCATTCCACACCTATTACGAGTGGATTGACAGGGCAGCCTCCACAGCTCAGCATCAGGCTCTGGTCGACAGGGCAGTGGTGGAGGTGACACCGACCTGCACGGCCGAGGGCTGCTGCAAAGAGGCCAAGCTACAGTGTCCCACATGCAGGAGATGTGGGATCCAGGGATCATATTTCTGCTCTCAGGGATGCTTCAGGAGCAGCTAGCATACTCACAAACGGCTCCACAAGAGAGCATCCCCAGAGCTCAAACCTGAGACCCATGAGGTGGTCTCACCTGCCGAGCTCCAGCCGGAGGTCAACGTGGCGACCTCAGAGCTCCAGCTCGAGACCTACAAGGTGGTCTCACCTGCTGAGCTTCAACCAGAGGTCAACGTGGCGACCTTATCTCCAGAGCTCGAACCTGAGACCCATGAGGTGGCCTCATCTGCCGAGTCCCAGCCGGAGGTCAACGTGGCGACCTCAGAGCTCCAGCTCGAGACCTACAAGGTGGTCTCACCTGCTGAGCTCCAACCAGAGGTCAACGAGGTGACCTCAGCCCCAGAGTTTCAGCCTGATACTCATGAGGAGGTCTCAGCTCCAGAGCTCCAGCATAAAGTCAAGTTCATGTCCGAGGTCGAAGAGACGACCTCTCAAGCCAAGTTCTTGTCCGAGGTCGAAGAGACGGCCAACCCAAGCTCTGCTCACGCCAAGTTCTTGTCCGAGGTCGAAGAGACGGCCTCTCAAGCCAAGTTCCATTCTGAGGTCGAAGAGACGGCCTCTCATGCCAAGTTCGTGTCCGAGGTCAAAGAGACGGCCTCCCAAGAGACGTTACTGTCCCAGGTCGAAGAGGTGGCCAACCCAAGCTCTGCTCGCGCCAAGTTCCTGTCCCAGGTCGAAGAGAAGGCCAACCCAAGCTCTGCTCATGCCAAGTTCCTGTCCCAGGTCGAAGCCGACGTCACGAACAACCAAGTTCTTCTCAGGCCTTTTGAATATGGATTGTTATTAATTCATATTAACATTGACTGAATTCTAAAAATAACCTCCTGTTAGGCTCACATTCACTCACCACAAACAAAAGCACTTCTACTTTATCATTGAACAACAAACTGGTAATATACAATATAAACTTTTTTTTATGATATTAACTCATATTAACATTAACTGTATATGAAACATACTACTCTACAAATATATTTTTCTGTGCAATATATACCTTTTTTTGTCAAGTCATCTTCATTTAAATCTTTCAACAGTGTACTGGCGCTTTAATTCAGCACGAGCAGCGTGGCAACAAAAAAAAATTAGACTCACTGCTGCAACGTTGTGTAAAAGTCGTGTAAAAGTGTAAAAGCACTCATTCATTAACATGCATGCCGAAAAAAATACGCTCTGCTCTGCTGCAGCATACGGTGTAAAATATTAGCAGTGCAAAGCTTACAAACTGCAGTTTTGTCGTCATTGTCACCCAATCCCACACAAGAGACATCTTCTTTACACACAGCACGAATTCAGTGTGTTTTTCCACCCTCTTTTGATTGACAGGATATAATCGGCCCTGATCATCGGATGTTTTTAAACTATCAGCCGATGGCTGATAGCGTGAAAAATTGCCTTTATCAGCCGATACCGATTATAGGCCGATACATCGGTGCATCTCTAAAAAAGTCCAAACAAGTATTCAGAAGTCAACCAGTCACAATGCAGAATTCAACCAGTTACAAATCATCTCAGAAACTAGAATTAAAAAGAATCAAAGCTCCAAATGTACTTTTCCAGATATAGTGAATATTTTATCAAATAAATGTTTTCAGATGCTATGTATTCATTAGATATTCTTAATTTTTGTGCGCTTCCCTCAGATCACTAATGAAATAGTCCGTCAATTGATGGAGCAGGGAGGCTTTTACAGTCTGGAGCGACGTGGGACGTTCATCAGTGTAGTGGATCTGCAGCTAATAGCAGCTATGATCCACCCTGGAGGGGGGCGCAATGACATCCCACAGCGTCTTAAGCGCCAATTCTGTGTGTTCAACTGTACTCTTCCATCCAACTCCTCTATAGATAAGATCTTCCACACACTGGCATCTGGATATTTCTGCCCAGAAAGGGGTTTTACAGAGAGAGTATGCTTCCTTGCTACAGCACTTGTCCCCACTATAAGAAAAGTGTGGCAAACTGTTAAAACCAAGGTGACACAAAGAATAGTTTGTTTGTTTGTTTGTTTTTTATTGATGTACTCCATCAGTTGTATTTCCATACCACTTGTTTGCTAAGCATATGCATTAATGATATATCAAAGAATAGTTTGAACATAGGAGTTTTATTTTATTTATTTTTTTGAGCCAATACATTTTTTTCTCACATCAGAATTTGATTGGCTACCAGCTCCGGGAAAACATTTAAATAACTCAAATATATGCTTGCCTCCTTTTTTTACTTCACTTCAATCTTGTACAATACAAATTTCTGTTTTGTTTTTCTTAAAATGTACCAATTATTTTTTAAGAATGTATATTTCAACTATAAAAATGAACATATTATACATATAGAAAATAAACACACATTTATTCTGTACCACTGATTAAATCACTCTTTTTAGATATTGCCATCTCCTGCAAAGTTCCACTATATCTTTAATTTACGGGACCTGAGTAGAATATGGCAAGGTATACTGACTATAAGAGCAGAAGTGTGCAAAGAACAAGAGCTCTTACTCTCTCTCTTCCGCCATGAGTGCACACGAGTTATAGCAGACCGCTTCATTGATCAGAATGATAGGGAGATCTTTGACAGCATTTTGGAAAGGGTAGGTTATATTTATACATTTTATCTATTTTGGGTTAAAATATTAACTACTTTGCTCCTTTTCATTTTGTATGCTCTGGATTAATGTTTTGTCTGAATTTTTTGGTGAAACTAACTTTAACAGTTTTGCTTCATTGATATGGTAGCAATATGCAAGTATGATTTGTCATCTCTGGAATGTTCAGATTGTGGTAGAAGACCATGGACCAGGTTCATTGGAGCAAAGACTGTGGGAAGAATATTTTGTGGATTTCCTTAGAGATGCTCCTGAGATGATGGGAGATGAACCTGAAGACACTGAGGCTTTGATTCCAAAGATGTATGAACCTGTTCCCTCCTTCTCAGCCCTGTCAGAGCGCCTTGCTCTGTTTTTGCAACAGTACAATGAGTCTATGAGAGGTGCTCCAATGGACCTAGTCTTCTTTAAGGTCAGTTTGAAGTGAGGCTTTTTTTTCAATAATGCCACCTATCAAGGAAGAAATTAAAATGCTTTTCCCCCCTCTACCTCGTTGTTTTCCCCCAGTTATCACTTATGAAATGTGTATCTGTGTGTAAATCTCCTATCTTATCTAATAATTTTGTTGTTCTTAAGTAAATTATTATATATATACTGGTGATGACAATCTTTCATATCTTCAATCATTCTTCCTGTCTGAATAGGATGCAATGATTCACCTAGTGAAGATATCACGCATAATTCGCACTCCTCAAGGCAATGCTCTGTTAGTAGGTGTGGGAGGATCAGGAAAGCAGAGTCTCACACGATTGGCCTCCTTTATCGCTGGTTATCAGAGCTTCCAGATCACCCTCACACGGTAAGCATTTGTATAATTATTTTTTTTAATTATCTAAAATTTATTTAAAAAACATTTACATAACAATTTCAGATACCCTTTTCTTTGATACCTAATTAATCTTTGATACTTATTCAGTAGACTGCAGATGTTGAGCAAGCATGTGAAGATCAGCACATCATTATCATGAATATACACAACAATAAACACTTTTCATATATATGCAATATAATGTGACAAATGAGGTAAAATATACAAGTGTGATAAATATTTACAATTTCCTAATTTTTTACAGAACCTACAATGTGAGTAATCTCATGGAGGACCTGAAGACCTTGTACAGAATTGCCGGAGTGGAAGGCAAGGGTGTTACCTTTATCTTTACTGACAGTGACATTAAGGATGAGTCCTTTCTTGAATACATGAATAATGTTGTGGCCTGTGGTGAGGTCTCCAATCTGTTTGCTCGAGATGAAGTTGATGAAATCACTCAGTATCTGATCCCCTTCATGAAGAATCACCATCCTCGCAGTCCTCTGACCACTGACAACTTGTACAACTACTTTCTATATAGAGTACGCAATAACCTCCATATCATTCTTTGTTTCTCTCCTGTTGGGGAGAAACTTCGTTCTCGTGCTATGCGGTTCCCCGGTCTGATCTCTGGATGCACTGTGGACTGGTTCCAAAGATGGCCAAAAGATGCTTTGGTAGCTGTGGCTCAGCATTTCCTGGCCAGCTATCCTTTTCAGTGTTCTGAGAACGTGAAAAAAAACGTGATCAGCACAATGGGAACATTTCAGGATTTGGTGGCACAGATCTGTATTGAGTATTTTCAACGCTACAGACGGCAGACCTACGTAACACCCAAATCATACTTGTCTTTTATTAAAGGATACCAGAGCATTTACCATGGGAAGATTTCAAATGTGGGAATGCTGGCAAAACGGATGAACACAGGTATGCATTTCTGTGTAAAATTGATAAATTACAGAAAAACTATAAGCACCTGGTTTTGATAGTATAAGTAGCTGAATGAATAAGTGTACCTATTATTATTCTAACTGAGAAAATGTTTACTATTAAATGGTTAAAATACACAAATATCTACTGCAGGTCTTGATAGGTTAATGGAAGCAGAGCAAGCTATTTGCCAACTTTCCAATGTCTTGGCTGTGAAAGAACAGGAGCTAGAAGTGGCATCTCATAAAGCAGATGTAGTCCTACAAGAGGTGACTGTCAAAGCACAAGCAGCTGAGAAGGTTAAGACCCAGGTACAGAAAGTAAAGGACAAGGCCCAAGCTATTGTGGATGAAATAGCTGGGGATAAAAAAGTAGCTGAGGCAAAACTGGAAGCTGCAAAACCTGCCTTAGATGCTGCAGAGGCTGCACTACAAGTAAGTGATTGAATGGGAGCATTGACCTGGCAAAAAAAGGAACAGAGGATGAATAATTTCACTATAATTTAATGGTGTCTAAACAAATAATATATGACAGCACACTACATATTATTTGTTATACATTTAAAGTTTCCTCCACAATTAAACACAAAAAAATAAATAAAAACCAGCCTACTATGCACTGTATGACCCATGATATCTACCTCATTTAGACCTTTTGTTTTGATGCTGCAGTGATGTGTAAATAACATCACTTGTAGTCTATACAAAGCAATCATAAAATTAAAATACATTATCTTGTCTGCATCTGGGAGCATGGAGATAACATGTCAATCATATGTCAGCACTTTAAAAAGACCACAGTGGTCCTTGAAAGTTTGTGAAACCTTTAGAATTTTCTGTATTTCTGCATAAATATGACCTGAAACATCGTCACATTTTCACACCAGTCCTAACAGTAGATAAAGAGAACCCAATTAAACAAATGAGACAAAACTATTATACTTGATCATTTATTTATTGAGGAAAATTATCCAATATTACATATCTGTGAATAGTAAAAGTATATGAACCTTTGCGTTCAGTATCTGGTGTGACCTTGTGCAGCAACTAATTTCTGGTAACTGTTGATCGTTCCTGCATGTTGGCTTCGAGGAATTTTAGCTCATTCCTCAGTATAAAATGGCTTCAACTCTGGGATGTTGGGGGGTTTCCTCACATGACCTGCTTGCTTCAGGTCTTTCCACAATATTTATACTGGATTAAGGTCAGGACTTTGACTTAGTTATTCCAAAACATTTTTATTCTTCTTTAAGTATGCTTTGGTAGAATGACTTGTGTGCTTGGGGTCATTGTCTTGCTGCATGACCCACATTCTCTTGAGATTCTGTTCATTAACAGATGTCCTAACATTTTCCTGTTATTTCACTTTCCTGATATTTCACTTTTCCTTTTCGCTGGTGTAATTCAGAATTCACTGTTCCATCAATAATCCTGGCCCAAATGCCACAAAACAGGGCCAAACCATGACACAAATGAACTGCTAATCCAAGAGGTTCACATACTTTTGACACTCACCCATATTTTTGTCTCATTTGTTTAATTGGGTTATCATTGTCTATGTTTAGGATGTGTCTGAAAATCTTTACATGAATCTTGTCATATTTATGCAGAAATATAGAAAATTGTAAACTTTAGAATCACAAACTTTCAGGCCTGACTGTATTCCCATATTCACACTAAAATGCAAAAACAACCTTTTCAAATGTATCCACTTTGGATAACAGATTTTAAAAGATACATTTTCAGTTTAGATGCAAAGGTAATTCTGGAGACCTTTTCCTCTGTTTTTATACTCATTCTGTTCCTAGAATATATTCAAATAAATTTGGTTCAGTTTTAATTATATAGTGTTTTTAACAATGTATTTTGTCACAAAGCAGCAAATGTACAATAGATGATTACAATGTTTGTTTGCCTGATTATCTGACAAATTTATCTGATAAATTTATTTGAAATTTTTTTATGCACAGACTTTCTGTAAAGCTGCTTTGTGACAATGTCCATTGTTATAAGCATTAGATAGTTAAAATTTAATTGAATTGAAATCAAATGGACTAATCTTTGATCTGTCTTCTGGTCTTGAAAATACTGTGCTCATTTTGTTTGACCCTGAGGTGTCTATCAAAATTAAGTTTTGGATTGTGGACTCCATCTAAATAATTCTTACACCACCTCCAACTCCTGTAAATTGCAGTAAAACTGATGAGCACAGAGAACAGTGTTTTTATTTTTATTTCTTCAAAGATCAAGAAAGAAAGAAAGTGTGGTATATTAGGAGCTGTACTGTGAGCTTTCACAACTGACTACTTATAATTGTCCTAACAAATTGTCAGCTTCTTTACAATTGAACGTTACCAGATAGTAATTAAAATAATACAGCAAATAACATTTATGCATTTAATTACACTTTGTTTAGTAAAGGAGAATGTTTTACCAGTTCTCTCTGGTAAAGTTATGAATGTATCCTATGAGTTAGGATGAGTTTAATTGTTTAGTCACATGTGTTTTACTTATTGTTGTCAGACAATAAAGCCGGCAGACATTGCAACAGTGCGTAAATTGGGGAAGCCTCCACATCTGATCATGCGAATCATGGACTGCGTGCTGCTGCTGTTTCAGCGCCGGATTGATACTGTCACCATGGACACTGAGAGGCCCTGTCTCAGACCATCTTGGACTGAAGCCCTCAAACTCATGAACAACTCAGCCTTTCTCAGCATGCTTCTCAATTTTAATAAGGTCTGTTTGCACACTGAGGGTTGTGTTCAAAAACATTATTTGGTCACGCAAATTAAAAATATACTATATACAATCCCGATTCCAAAAAAAGTTGGGACGCTGTGTAAAATGTAAATAAAAACAATGCAATGATTTTCAAATCTCATGAACCCATATATTATTAACAATAGAACACAGAAAACATATCAAATGTTTAAACTGAGTAAATAAAAAATAAGGTAATTTTGAATTTGGCCACAACACGTTTCAAGAATGTTTGGACGCGGGCAAGAAAAAGCTGGAAAAGTAAGTGTTACTAAAAAGAAACAGCTGGAGGTTAATTGGCAAAAGGTCAGTAATATGATTGGGTATAAAAAGAGTATCTTAGAGAGGCAGAGTCTTTCAGAAGTAAAGCTGGGCAGAGGTTCACCAAGCTGCGAAAAACTGCATCTACAATTTGTGGAACAATTTCAGAATTCCTCAAAGTAAAATTGAGAAGACTATAAATATATCACCAAATACAGTACATAATATCATCAAAATATTCTGAGAATCCGGAGAAATCTCTGTGGGCAAGGGACAAGGGTGAAAATCAATATAGCATTCCCGTGATCCTTGGGCCCTCAGGCAGCACTGCATTAAAAGCAGGCATGATTCTGTAATGGAAATCACTGTAAGAGCTCAGAAACACCTCCAGAACTCATTCTCTGTGAACACATTTCGCCGTGCCATCCACAAATGCTGGTTAAAGCTCTATCATGCAAAGAAGAAGCCATATGTGAACCTGATCCAGAAACACCGCCGTCTTCTATGGGCCAAGTTCATTTAAAATGGACTGAGGCAAAGTGGAAAACTCTTCTCTGGTCACAAGAATTGAAATTTGAATTTCTTTTTGGAAACCATGGAAGTCGCACCCTTTAAACTAAAGAAGACTAAAGAGGAGAGGGACCATTCAGCTTTTTATCAGTGCTCAGTTAAAAAACCTGCATCTCTGACCAACTTTTTTGAGACGTTATGGCCATCAAATTCGAAATGTTCTTATTTTTTCCTTAAAATTATACATTCCCTCAGTTTAAACATTTTATATGTTTTCTATGTTATATTGTGAATAACATATGGGTTTATGAGATTTGCAAATCATTGCATTCTGTTTTCATTTACATTTTACACAGCGTCCCAACTTTTTGGAATTTGGGTTGTAGTTTCAGGTTGTACTAATAGTAAATACACTCTATGAACAGAGTATCTGTATGCTAATTAGCTATCTATACACCTGAAAGCTATACTCAATCCTCCATTTCTTTCCATGTCACATCCTTTTTTGTCCTGTCATGACATACAGTGCATCCGGAAAGTATTCACAGCGCTTCACTTTTCCCACATTTTGTTATGTTACAGCCTTATTCCAAAATGGATTAAATTCATTATTTTCCTCAAAATTCTACAAACAATACCCCATAATGACAACGTGAAAGAAGTTTGTTTGAAATCTTTGCAAATGTATTAAAAATAAAAAACAAAAAAAGCACATGTACATAAGTATTCACAGCCTTTGCCATGACACTCAAAATTGAGCTCAGGTGCATCCTGTTTCCACTGATCATCCCTGAGATGTTTCTACAACTTGATTGGAGTGTACAACTTGATTTACCTGTGGTAAATTCAATGAATTTAATCCATTTTGGAATGAGACTGTAACATAACAAAATGTGGAAAAAGTGCAGCACTGTGAATACTTTCTGGATGCACTGTACTGTATATCAGATTAGTGCTTTTACCACAGTCTCTTTCAGTTGTTGTTTGTTTCTTGAGGTCTCCCTCAGTCTTCTATTCTGGAGGTGAAATTCATGATCACTTGTGTTAAGGTCTGGTGATTGACATGTCCAGTCTAAAACTTTCTACCCCCCCCCCCCCCAAAGTCCTTTGTAGAGTTGACAGTGTGTTTTGGATCATTGTCTTACTGTATGATAAAGTTCTTCCCGAATAATTTGGTTGCATTTCTCTGTAAATTGCCAGACAAAATGTTCCTGTAAACTTCTGAATTGATTTTGCTACAACCATCATGAGTTACATCATCAATAAAGAGTAGTTAGCCTGTTCCAGAAGCAGCCTGACAGATTAGCACATAAGAGGCACCAAACTACACTACCCATCAGCCACTGCACGTCACATGACCACTTCCCATGTCCTGTTTATTCATGCACACCTGTTTCTTCTTTCACGTTAATTAGCTACACTATTTAAGTTCTAGTTTTTCTGTATGTGTTTATCAAGCTTCTGTTTGCATTGCATCTGTATATTGCTTTCCTACCAGGGAGCTTGGGTCAGGGCCACTCAGCAATGGCTTGATGCCATGCGCCCTCTCCAAATTTTTTTGTGGGGGCATGGCATACTTGACCCAACCAAAACCGTCCTACTCTGCTAAGACGTCACTCTGCCTCCCTGCTTGGCTGAGGTCATTGTGCTGCCTTCCTGCTCAGCTGAGGACATCACTCTGTCTCCCTGCTCCGTGAGGATGTCATTCTGTCTCCTTGCTCCACTGAAAATGTCACTCCTCCCCTCTGCTTCGTGCCATAAATTGCTCCCCCTTCTTGCTTCATGGAAGACATCGCTCCCCCCTCTTGCTTCATGGAGGATGTCGCTCCCCATCTAGCTTAGTGCAGAACATCGCCCCTCCTCTGGCCCTTCCTTGAACTTCACTCCCCCTGCTGGCTTTGTGGTGGCCGTCATTCCACAATCGTATTCTGCCTCAGATGTCGCACCACCCCTCAGATATCCAGAGATCACTTCATCTCATAACCTGAGAGAGGATGTCGTGTCTCCTGCTTGCTCCATGAGGGGGATGGGGGTGGTGGGATGTATTCTGTCAGGTTAGCACCTCAGAGGCACCAATCTACAGTACCCATCAGCCACTGCATGTCCCATGACCACGTCACATGTTCTATTTGTTCATCCACACCACATTGCTTTTCCTACCTTTGTTTTATTGTTTCAGGTTTATTTACTTTGTTAGCCATTTATTTTGCACTACTCTAAATAAAAGTCCACATTTGCATCCACCTTCGCCTCCATAACATGACCCAGCCTTGTAAGCCTAAGCCATGACATTACCTCTGCCTTGGTTCACAGATGAGCTTGTATGTTTTGGATAATGAGCAGATCCTTTCTTTCTCCACACTTTGGTCTTTCCATCACTTCTTTGTATCTAAGAACTTTTGTGGCTCCTCTCTGTATTATGTTCCAATCTGGCTTTCTGATTCGGACTGCTGACGAGTGCTTTCTGTCTTTATATTTCTGGTCTTGAAGTCTTCTTCAAATAGTGGATTGTGATAACTACACCCCTGCCCTGTGGAGGTTATTGATGTCACTGACTGTTGTTTTTGGGGTTTTCTTCACAGCTCTCACAATTTTTTGTCATCAACTGTTACTGTTTTCCTTGGCCGACCCATTCAATGTCTGTTGCAATGTTTGTGCGATGCCGCGGATTGAGATTCCCTTCAAAATGGCTTTTCTCCCATAGACAGCTTTCTGGTCTTCATTTTGGCTTATCCTTTTTAACAACAAATGCTTTCTTTACAGGTGAAACTGAAACTGAAACCAAGAGTAGATGTTCAGAGCTATTTATTGTTTAAACAAGCAATCTAACAGGACACACCTGGATAACAAGAAACACCTGTCAGTTACCTGACAGTTCCAATATTTTTGCTCGCCTACAAATTGGGTGGGCTGATACAAAATGTGCTATGTTTTATGTCATTGCACACATCTACATGTAAATACCAGGACATAAAGGCTGAAATTCTAAACTCTCTTTTCATACACATCTGTCTTCAGACTATAGCAAAAAGAATTGAATTGGCCTTTCCGTTCCTGTAGTTTTGGAGAGGACTGTATCTAAATACTCTGGATGATTTAGGGTAAAAAAAAATGTCTTCAACCTGGTTGGACATTACAGTTATTACAATTATTTAATAATTAATTTAAAAAACAAATACAAACATTTGTTCATTGCACATGTTTTTATCATTCGGTAATACAGTTTTGGTTTTACTAAATGAACAGTGGGAATTATTTAGCAACCATGAAACCATTTCACATACTAACTTCCAGTTAGCAGAGCCGTATTTATCTTTTTAAAATGTTTTACCCCTGTATCACTAGCTCATAAAATCTCAGGATGTGTAGATGTTATGCTTATGGCCTACTTTAGCATTACCATGCAAATATTGCATCTCAATATTACAACTTTTGCACTGATTTGGAATATAGCTTCATAAATGCTAAAGGCCTTATAGGAAACTCTAAAAACATTCTTAGGACAATTTTCAGTACAGTAAACCAGACATATTAATACAAAGATGACATGATTTACTAAAACATGAATGCATATATAAACAATTATATAAGTAATAGTTAAGTCAAGAAAAGCATTGATATTTAATAGATTAACATCTTTTGAGTAGCTCATTTGCCATTCCAATGCTTTCAGAGGGGACTGTGTATATATAAAAACATAGGCTACATCCATCCATCCATCCATTTTTTATACGGCTTATCCTTCAAGGTCATGGGGAACCTGGAGCCTATCCCAGGAGTCATGGGGCTCAAGGTGGGGTACACCCTGGACAGGGTGCCAGTCCATTGCAGGGCACATATAGGCTACATATAAATGTATAAATATTTAGAAACTGCATATCATGGAATATGGATTTTATTCTAATATGCAAAAAATGCATAGAAAGTCAAATAAATTCAGGTGCCTAGGGTTAGCATTTAGGCTAGCATGGATTCCAACTTGCTTGCCACACTTCCACTTCAATGAACATGGCATCAGGCAATGCAGCGGTCTCGAGGTCTGGTTCATGACACAGCCTGAGGTCATATAGCTCTTCCCACAGTCTATTGTTTCTTTTTCCTGTGCTGTGTTATCCAATATTCAGTAGGAATTGGCAATGGTAGACATTCACTAGTGTTTCTGATGCACATCTCAGGAAAAGTGTCCTAGTTTGAATGGGTTACGTGTAATATACTGTAGCAACATATTTTTGGACCATAAGTGTCCACTGAGTGTTATCGCACTGCCATCTTGGCTCTATCCAAGATGGTAGTGTTAGTGCATACAGAAAGTGTGTTCCCTTCACTACTAAAGAATCCCACAGAACCCTACAGCCAACTTCCCTAACTCCTAAAGAGAACTTCCACCCCTAGCCCCATACATCTAATACAGCTAAGGAGGCTAAAACAGGGCAAGGCTGCAGGCTCTGATGGAATCAGTCACAGGGTACTGAAAGGTTCTGCAAACCAGCTATGTGGGATGTGCCATCCCCTCTCCTCTTCAGCCTGTACACCGCAGGCCTCCAGTACAAGTCAGACCTCTGTCACCTGCAGAAATTCTCAGATGACTCTGTGGTGGTTGGGTGCATCAGGGATAAACAAGACGAGGAATATAGGGACCTGGTAGACAAATTTCTTGAGTGGTGTAGAACCAGTCTGTTGTTGCAAGTGCTGTCTTCTTTATGGAGATATACTACAGAGGCAGCATTAGAGCACCCCTACATTTATCACACCTTCAAATCCATAAAATTAGAATCAGGTGTTCAAGATTGGGTGCCAGTTATTAGAACCTGCTCAGGGAGTGCAGGTGTTATTTAAACCTCTCACATCTAGTGTCTGGTGTTCCCTTTGCTATTGAGGTGTGTGATGTCATCATGCCAAGAGTTCTGTAAGGCCTTCAGAAAAAAAGTTGTGGATGCCTAGGAGTCTTTCAAGGCATTTACAAAGATCTTCAAATTATTTTAAATACATCATTCCACTGTAAGGAAAATAATTTATAAATGGTGCAGATTTAAAACCTTCTGGTAAGTCTTGCAACTGTTGGTGTCCAAGTGCATGCTTCTACAATCAGAAAGAGATTGTACAAATTTGACCTGCATGGGAGGTGTGGAAAAAGCCTTTATAAGAATACAGTTTGCCAATGAACAAATAGGCAAAGAACAGGTCTTTTGGAATAATGTGCTATATATACATAAATATACATATATACATACATTTTATATATATATGGAGAGAGAGTGTGAGAGAGAGAGAATAGTGATTTCTTCTGCAAACTAGCGCTGTGATATGTTGGAGAAGTGTAGCCCACTACAACTGAGCCTGATGGTTTTTGCATTTTGTAATGATTCAGAGGCAGATGCAAATGCAGGTGAAGGTATTCTTTATTAAACAAACACTCTCTAAGCAACCAAGCAAAAGAGAGGACAAGAATCAAAAACTAGCAAAACAATAACAAGACAATGATGTGGCAAGGAGAACTCAACAGTAACAGAGAAAAGATTCAGGGTTATGGCCCAAGTCTGGTGATCCCCATGCAGTTAAGTAGATAATAGTACAAAAAGTAACTTTGTCAGGCCTAGCTATAACTTAACAACTTAAATTTAGTGGTTAGCACTTTTGCCTCGCACCATGGGGGTTAGAGGTTCAAATCTTGCATGTGCCCTGTGTGTGTGGAGTTCTCCGGTTTCCTCTCCCAGTCCAAAGACATGAGTTGTAGGCTGATTGGCATTTCCAAATTGTCCATAATGAGTGAATGTGTATATGATTGTGCCCTGCGATGGGTTGGCACCCCATCCAGGGCGTCCCCGCCTTGTGCCCCGAGTTCCCTGGGATAGGCTCCACGCTCCTGCATGACTCTGTAGGATAAGTGGTACAGAAAATGGATGGGTGTCAGTAGTAGTATTTTATTATATCAGTATGCTTTTTTATTTGGCAGCCAGAGCAGCTGCTGAATTTTGATTTACCTGGAAATGTTCAGGAAAGGCGCTACTGGCCTGACCTGAGACAGCTATTCTCTTTCCTCATTAATGCTTTACAGGGTCTTTTTAAATTTAATTTAATTTAATTAAATTTTGTTTTATTTTATTTTACATCAAATCTTCCCTATCAAGCAGATATTATAGATTTCTTAATGATAAAACTTCTACTAGTGAAGGAAAAATAATAAATGTAGAGGGAGCATGGTAAAGATGTTGCCAAAATATTGAGAATACTACTTACTTTGCTTTATTGGTTCACTTAATATTCCCACTAAAGGTTTCTTAAATAATAATCCCATAAAATATTCTGACTGTTTCTTGTGTTTCACTAAAAAGGACACAATTACAGAGGAGGTTGTTGAGCTTCTTGTGCCTTATCTGAGTATGGATGATTATAATCTGGAGGCAGCTAAGCGGATCTGTGGCAATGTGGCTGGACTTTGCTCCTGGACTGAGGCTATGGTTGACTTCTTTAGCATTAATAGAGAAGTCTTGCCTTTGAAGGTAATGGTCTTTTATTGCCTGCATTTTAAAAAGCACTTCAAATTAGCCTACAATTAATGCAGTCACCACTTAAACTGTCTATCCCAGGCTAACTTAAAGTTACAGGAGGCCCGACTTGCTGTGGCTCAGAATGAACTGTTCAGCGCGCAAGAACAGTTAGATGAAAAACAGAAAGAACTGGACGAAGCACAGGTGGGTCAGATTGATTGGATATCTTTATATATATAATGTTTCATGTTTTTACAAAATTTTTACATTTTATTTGGGAAAATTGATGAACGAAGAGCAGCGCTGGTGATATAGGTTTTTTTGTTTTGTTTTACCAATTTCAAAGCTAGATTTCTGAAAGCACTGAAAAGCACTGAAAGCACCCCCTTGTGAATGTACTGTATTATGTCAAAACACTTATTGTAATTTCTTGAGATAAAGGGAAAAGTCACTATACACGGATCAGCCATAACATTGAAACCACCTACCTAATGTTGTGTAGGTCCCCCTTGTACAGCTCTGACCTGTCGAGGCATGGTGTGCCGTGGTATCTGGCACCAAGACGTTAGCAGCAGAGCCTTTAAATCTGTAAGTTGCGGTGTGGGGCCTGCATGGATCGGACATGTTTGTCCAGCACATCCCACAGATGCCTGATTTGATTGAGATCTGGGGAATTTGGAGGCCAAGTCAACACCTTGAACTCTGTCATTTTCCACAAACCATTCCTGAACAATTTTTGCATTGTGGCAGGGTGCATTATCCTGCTAAAAGAGGCCACTGCCATTAGGGAATACCATTGCCATGAAGTGATGCACTTGGTCTGCAATGTTTAGATTGGTGGTACGTATGAAATTAGCATCCATATGAATGCCAGGACCCCAAGGTTTTCCAGCAGAACATTGCCCAGAGCATCACACTTCCTCCACCAGCTTGCCTTCTTCAAATAGTGCTATCTCTGGTGCCATCTCTTCACCAGGTAAGCAATGCACATGCAACCAGCCATGCAAATTATATAAAAGAAAACATGATTCATCAGACCAGGCCACCTTCTTCCATTGCTCCATGGTCCAATTCTGATGCTCTCATGCCCATTGTAGGTATTTTTGGCAGTGGACAAGGGTTAGCATCAGCACTCTGACTGGTTCAGCTACTGTGCTATGATGCACTGTGTGTTCTGACACCTTTCTGTCATAGCCAGCATTAACTTTTTCAGCATTTTTTGCTATAGTAGCTCTTCTGTGTGTTCGGACCAGACATGCTAGCCTTCACTCCCCACATGCATCAGTGAGTCTTGGGCTCCTATGACCTTGTCGCCAGTTCACTGGTTATCCTTCCCTGGACCACATTTTTTGTAAGACATGCCATTTTGAGATGCAACCAATCATCTAGCCATCACAATTTCTCACTTGTCAAAGTTGTGCAGATCCTTATGCTTGCCCATTTTTCCTGCTTCCAACGCATCAACTTCGAGAATCGACTGTTCACTTGCTGCCTAATATATACCACCCCTTGACAGGTGTCATTCTAGTGAAGTAATCAAAGTTATTCTCTTCACCTGTCAGTGGTATTAATGTTATGACTGATCGGTGTGTGTACATATAAAGCCAAGTGAAAAATAAGTACACCCCATGGAAATTGTTGGCTTTTTTGATATACTTGGACAAGCAAAAATTTGATCTTCTTTGAAACTGTGCCTATTAATAATGGTGTTATCACATCTTCAAATCCAGATGTTATTTACACCTCTTACATCTAGTGTCTGGTGTTCCCTTTGCTAGTGAGGTGTGTGGTGTCATTATGCCAAGATCTAAAGAGTTCTGTAAGACCTTCAGAAAAAAGGTTGTGGAGTCTGTCAAGGGATTTAAAAAGATATCCAAATTATTTTAAATACATCATTCCACTGTAAGGAAAATAATCTACAAATGGTGCAGATTTCAAACGACTGTCAATTTGTCCAGGACTGGCTGTCCCAGCAAATTCAGCTCAAGAGCAGACAGTCTGATGCAAAAAGAAGGCTTCAAGAATCCCAAATTTTCATCACAGGGTCTGCTGGTAGTCTTGCGATCAGAAAGAGATTGCACAAATTTGACCTGCATGAGAGCTATGCCAGGAAAAAGCCTTTATAAGACTACAGTTTGCCACTGAGCATGTAGGCAAAGACCAGGCCTTTTGGAATAATTCAATTCAATTCAATTCAATTCAATTTTATTTGTATAGCGCTTTTTACAATAGACATTGTCTCAAAGTAGCTTTACAGAAATATCAACACGGTATACAAATATTAAAGGTGTGAATTTATCCCAACTGAGCAAGCCACTGAGTGGCGACGGTGGCAAGGAAAAACCCCCTAAGATGTTTTAAGAGGAAGAAACCTTGAGAGGAACCAGACTCAGAAGGGAACCCATCCTCTTCAGGGTAACAACAGATATTGTGAAAAAGTTCATTATTGACTTATATGAAGTCTGTATGGCCTTAGGAGCAGCCATAGTCCCAGCAGTCTGGAATTGGAGAAGATTTGAGCTCCATCCAGAGGCAGAAAGGATCTGGATCTCTAGTATCTCCATAAAATCGTGTGTGGCTCGGCAGAAGGAGAGAGGGAGAGAAAAGATTATTAGGACTGGGAATTAGTATAATAGAAAGTCTAGTCAGGGTAGGCTTGAGTAAACAAATACGTTTTACGCCTAGATTTAACACTGAGACTGTGCCTGAGTCCTGAACACTAATAGGAAGACTGTTCCATAACAGTGGGGCTCTATAAGTGAAAGCTCTCACCCCTGCTGTAGCCTTCACTCTTCGAGGTACCGTCAAATAGCCTGCATCTTTTGATCTAAGTAGGCGTGGCGGATCATAGAAAACCAAAAGGTCGCTTAGATATTGTGGTGCGAGACCGTGTAGTACTTTATAGGCTAATAAAAGTATTTTATAGTTAATGCGGGATTCCACTAGGAGCCAATGCAGTATTGATAATATTGGTGTGATATGGTCGTATCTTCTAGTTCTAGTTAGGACTCTAGCAGCTGCATTCTGGACTAACTGGAGTTTGTTTATATTCCTACTGGAACATCCAGACAGTAAGGCATTACAGTAATCTAATCTAGAGGTGACGAATGCATGAACTAGTATTTCTGCATCATGTAGTGACAATATATTTCTTATCTTAGAAATATTCCTGAGATGAAAGAAGGCTATCCTAGTAATATTATCTACATAAGCATCAAATGATAGGCTGGAGTCAATAATCACTTCAAGGTCTTTAACTGCTGTACATGTTGAAACAGAAAGTCCATCCAGAGTAACCATGTGATCAGAAAGATTATTTCTAGCTACACGTGATCCTAATAATAGTATTTCTGTTTTATCAGAATTAAGTAAAAGGAAGTTAGTTAACATCCAAAGTCTAATGTCCTTTACACAATCCTCAACCTTACTAAGCTTCTGTCTGTCCTCTGGCTTCGCTGAAACATACAACTGTGTATCATCAGCAGAACAGTGGAAGCTAATTCCATGCTTACGAATAATTTGTCCTAGGAGTAGCATATATAAAGTAAAAAGCAGTGGGCCTAAAACAGAACCCTGTGGAACTCCAAAGGTAACCTCAGTATGCGTGGAGAAGTCTTTATTTACATCTACGAACTGATAACGATCGCCAGATAAGATCTGAGCCAGGAGAGGACTGTTCCCTTAATGCCAACAACATTTTCTAATCTATCAAGGAGAATAGTATGATCTATAGTATCAAAAGCTGCACTAAGGTCGAGTAACACAAGCAGCGAGACACAACCCTGATCAGAGGCCAGTAGTGGGTCATTAACTACTTTAACTAACGCTGTCTCTGTGCTATGATGAAGTCTAAATCCTGACTGATACATTTCATGAATGTTATTCCTATCTAAGAACGAGCATAACTGCTTTGCTACAACCTTTTCTAAAATCTTAGAGAGGAAAGGGAGATTTGATATAGGTCTATAGCTGGACAGTTGAGAGGGGTCAAGGTCAGGTTTTTTAATCAAGGGTTTAATAACTGCTAATTTAAGTGATTTAGGTACATAGCCAGTGCTAAGGGAAGAATTGATTATATTTAAAAGTGGTTCAATTACTCCTGGACAAATCTGTTTAAAGAAACATGTAGGTACAGGATCTAGTATGCAAGTTGATGAATTGGCTGAGGAGATTAATGTAGCTAGTTCAGTCTCTCTATGCGGAGCAAAACACTCTAAACATTGATCTGATATTGCTACATTATCATCTAATGGGTTTGTTACAGTACTGTCCGGTTTTAATTTAATGGCCTGTATTTCACGTCTAATATTTTCAACCTTATCAATGAAAAATTTCATGAAATCTTCACTGCTATGTAATGATTGAGTGTTTCTCTCTGTAGTGGTGTTATTCCTAGTTAATTTTGCTACCGTGTTGAATAGGAATCTAGAATTGTTTTTGTTATCTCCTATTAAGGTGGAGAAATAGATTTTTCTAGCATCGCCAAGAGATTTTCTATATTTCAGTAGGCTCTCCTTCCATGCTGTTTGGAATATCACCAGTTTGGTTTGACGCCATTTACGTTCTAATTGTCGAGTTGTCTGTTTTAAGGTACGCGTTTGATCATTATACCAGGGTGCTAATTTTAGCGGAGTGTTGACTCCAAGCTTTCAGTCGCCTGATCGAGTTCTATCGGATCTGACGGTGATCCAAATCTAATTGATATTTCTGCGAGGTTGTTTATGAAGCTTGGTGCAGTAGCTGATGTGTAGGTACGTTTTACGCGGTAGCGAGGCGAGGTGGAAATATTATGATCAATATGTATTATGAACGAGATAAGATAATGGTCTGAGACAACTTCAGACTGCGGAAAAATTACAATATTTTCTATACTTAATCCGTATGTTAGTATCAGGTCAAGAGTGTGACCACCATTATGAGTAGGCCCGATTACGTTCTGATTAATCCCTACTGAGTCTAAGATGGACACAACCGCTATTCTTAGAGGGTCTTCCAGGTTATCAAAATGAATATTAAAATCTCCGACAATTAATGCTTTATCTACAGACACAACCAGGTTTGAGACAAAGTCTGCAAATTCACTAAGCAATTCAGTATATGGCCCTGGGGGTCTGTAAATAATAATTAGAGGAATTTACTTATTTTTTGTGGCTACATAACTTATACCGGTATAAAGAATTTCAAAAGAATTAAATTTATAACTAGGTTTTTGTGTGACGATTAGATTTTTACTATGGATGAGACCAACACCTCCTCCTCTACCAGTTGAACGAGACTGATGTACATAACTGTATCCAGGAGGACTGGCGTCATTTAATGCTATGTACTCGTCTGGTTTGATCCAAGTTTCCGTTAAACACATTAAATTACATTCCTGATCAGTAATGATTTCGTTAACAATAAGAGCCTTAGACGCAAGAGATCTAATGTTTAATAGTCCTAGCTTCAGATTAAAAGTGCTGGCTGTGCATTCAATATGATTTAATTTTATGTTAATTAGGTTACGAAGACAGACTTCGCGAGATTTTCTCTGTAATTTCATAGCTCGGAGAACAGACACAGTCTCTATATTATGTATTACAGGTGCTGGACTATTAATTGAACATTGATTATAATTAACGTTGTTATTGTCAGAAGATGCACTTATGTTAGGCAGTCACTTGGAGTGTAGCGCCTTGGAGATGTTGTCAGACAGCAGTTCCGCTCCGAGGCTGCTGGGGTGCAGGCCATCAGGACGAAACAACCTAGGACGCTCCCAGAACAGATTCCAGTTATTGACAAACACCAGATTCTGCTCATTACACCAAGAAACTAACCAATCATTTAAAGCTAGAAGTCTACTGAACTTTTCGGCTCCACGTCTGTATGTGGGAAGAGGTCCAGAGACGATGATCTTCGCGGTGGGTGATCTGCCTCGTACCGTCTCGATCAGGCTGGAGAAGTCCCTCTTCAGAACCTCCGTCTGCCGCAGCCTGATGTCGTTCGTCCCCGCGTGCAGCACAACCGCTCCAATGCGCTCGTCATCAAGGACACGAGCACCAGAAAAACAGTGTATGTGCACCGTACCTTTAGATGAAGCTACACGGACGTTCCGCACAATGGAGTCCCCGACGATCACAGCGTTAGGTCTGATCTGACGGAGAGGGGCGAAGCGGTTCCTGGTTGGAACCTCGAACACCGGAGGTGGAGAGGTCCTCGCCTGGGGTCCAGCCCGCGCCTTCTGCCGCTGGTTCACCCAAGGCCCATGTTGTGTTGGCGCCGGCGTGACGGAGACCTCGGCTGGGAAAGTCATAGGTGCACGGTCCCTCCACAGAGAAACACACGGCGTAGAGGGGCTGGGAGTGGAAATACCACGCTGTGTGCTTACCTTGGATGTGTAGGCAGAGGCACAAGATGTTTCTAGCGCAGTTCTTCGCTCCAACAACTGGGCCTGCTTGTCGAGTAGGCCGCAGATCTGCTTCTCCACATCCTCCAGTTCCAACAGCACCATGTGAAGCTCGAGCGAGTCCTCATCTGCACTCAAAACCGGAGAAACAGCAGACATATTTGTTTTTTAAACAAAACAGCGGTAAATGAGAAATGTAAACGTAAACAAGGCTAGCGGTAGGTGATGCTAGCGGGCTACAAGCTAGTCGCAGATGTTTGTAAAAACAGATCAAATTTAGCGACAGCGCAACGTTACGATTGTTTTATCTAAATTAGTGTCAGTAATATTTGTATAACGTAAGGTAAATAATTTTAAAGTATAGAGATTAGAAGAATGAATATAATAGCGTTAGCTCGAAGGACGCTGCTTCCTGCTTGACGCTGCTTTCTGCTTGATGCTGCTTATCTTATCTTATTTGTGCTCTGGACAGAGGAATCAAAGATAGAGTTGTATGGCCAGAGTCACAGCAGACATATTTGGTGCTGCTCAAGACAGCTTTTCGGGAAAAGCACCTCATACCAACTGTGAAGCATGGTGGTGCAAATGTAATGGTTTGGGGTTGCTTTGCTGCCTTGGGCACTGGAAAGCTTGCATTCATTGATTGATTTGCATTCATTGATTCAATTGAATTCTGCATCATACCAAAGAATGCTTTAAGGTAATGTGAGGCCATCTGTCCGAAGTTGAAGTTAAACCTAAAGTGGACCTTTAAAAAGGATAATGATCCTAAGCACACTAGCAAATCCACCAAGGAATGGCTTAAAAAGAAGAAATGGATTTGAATCCCATTGAAATGTTGTGGGGGGGGATTTGAAACAGGCAGTACATGAATAAAAATCTCAAACATCTTGAAACTGAAAGAATATTGCATGGAAGAGTGGTCAAAAATTCTAGCAAGCCTGGTGGTTATTTCTGCTAAAGGGAGTTAAGTTATTTCTGGTAAAGGGATTTCTGCTAAAGGCAATACTAGCTTCTGAGGCAAAGATTGTATTTACTTTTTCCACAGAGTAATATCACAACTACTGATAATTCTGTTGAATAAATGATTTAAAAAGCTAATTTTCCTTGTGGTTTTGTTCAAGTATATCACCTTTATTAATAGGCCATTTCAAAGTTTTTGTTTCAAATATTTGCTTGTCCAAATGTCAAAAACAGTTTTAATTTTTTTAAGGGCGTACTTAATTTTTTCACATGACTGTATAATACTTGTTATTTTCATTGTGGTGCAAGTTCCTTTTATTTTTAGAAAATTCAATGAAATAGTAGTTTGCATCATTTTAATTACACTTCTTTCTCATGTTGTACAATACAGGCACTTTATGATGGTGCAGTGAGAGAGAAGCAATCGTTGTTGGATGATGCTGAAGGGTGCCGCAGGAAAATGTCCAGTGCAGTGGCACTCATTGATGGACTTGGTGGTGAAAAGGTGGGTCCTTACAAACATATACATACATCTTGTTATTTTTTAAACAGCTCTATAATAGTCTCTTGTTCCCTTTCAAAGGGAACTCCACGTTGCGTTAGCTGAACGCTGTGGGGAGCGCCCTCACACATGACCGGTATCTGAAGCTTGTGTAACATCATGCCTATTTATAGGCCTGGCGTGATCAGGTGACATATTAACGACATATGTGAACCATGCCGTCAGACTTATTATCTTATTATATGCAGGGAGACTGCGTGTCGGTCGTTTGTGTAACACTCACAAAAAGGCTCTTCATTTCCTCTCTAACTTTTCCAAAAAAAACAAAAAAGAAAAATCTCTTTTCTTTTCTGTCCCTTTAAAAAAATAGGGAGAAAAGTATGAGTGAGAGAATTCAGAAAGTGTGTTACGCCCTCCTCCTGTTTCATCACAGGGTGGACTGCACACTTTCTGTGTGACTTGTCTAGGGATGGAGCACACCATGGAAGCCCTTGAGAGGTCTGACTGTGCGCATTGTGAATGCCTTACAATTCGCTCCGCTCGTGACTCACTCTCTCCTCGTAGGCTGAAGTGAGTTGGGTTTCAGAGCCTCGTGGATCTGGGCCAGCCACTGCCAAGGCAGCTAGTTGGTTCAGGTCCTGGGGATCTCATATGGTTGTGGAAGAAGAGCCGGAGACGAGCGCTGCTCTATCTCTTGCTCTGTCTTCCGAGTTCGGCTCTCCACTTGATTTTGGAGCTCACATCGCGACTCCTCCTTTCCATTATGGAAAGCCAAAAAAAAATAAAACCACACACACACACAAAAAAAATAAATAAAATAATTCCTCTCTGACTTCGAGGAGCCAGAAGGGTGTGCTAAAAACTGAGAGCAGCATATAAAGAGCTGCTTGAAGTGATTACTAAGGCTGGATGAGCTTTTTTCTCCCCAGTGAAAATAAATCCCTCACACAGCAGAAAACTCCCCCTTTTTTCAGCAGTACATGACAAAATATCACGCTTCTGGGGGAAAGCCATGCATAAGCTGTATTTATAACCCCGCGATGTTGGATTATTTGGCCATCATGGGGAATGAACGGCATGGCTATTTAGCAATGGTGAAGGTGGAGGAGTCGCTTGCGAGTTACCTCTCTCCATCGACGGCAGGTAATGTAGGGGGGGCCGGCTTTGCCATCCAAGCCATGTAAGGCCACCGTGGCATTGGTGGGCAAGGCATATGCAGTAGGTGGTCTTGCTTGTGGGTCACTGCAGACAATGGCAGTGTTGCATTCCTACCAAGCAGACCTGCTGAGTGAGCTCAACATACGGCGGAATTCAGCCAATTCCTTCCCTGTTGTGTCGAGTTCAGCCGGGCATCCACGAGTGGAGCCCGGGCCAGTGCAAGAAGGTGAGTACAGCAGCCTGCCTCCCCTTGCAGACAACCAGGGGAACCGGGCGGCCACAGTCGCGGTCTGCTACTAGGCCTGATCTAAGAATGGTCATAAAGGCCAAGCAGACAAAGGAGGAGCGGTCCTGAGGGGCTGTGGAGGGACATATAGGGGACATGAGGTTGTTAGGGCAGTTAGCCCCCAGTACTACTGTAAGGCCTCCCCTACCCAAGGCTGTCCCAAGTTTTCAGTGTTCTCTGGTCAGTGAGCTGTCACAGGGCAACGAAAATCTGATGCTTTCCCTCCAATAGAATGTCATAAAGTTAATGTAACTAAAAGACCATCTGGCAGCATGGAAACTACTGCCAAATGTGTTTCCATGGGTTTACCATAGAAAAGGGTTACTGGGTCCAGTTCAGAGCTCGACTCCCCAGTTCAGAGGTGTGGTCACCATAGTAGTCACCACAGAGCAGAGCCTGACATTAGCACAGGAAGTAAGAGCCCTCTTGGACAAAGGGGCCATAGAACATGTACCCCGTTCCCTGAGAGAAGGAAATTTTTACCACCATTATTTCCTGGTCCGCAAAAAAAAAGAGAGAAGTATGCGGCCAATTTTAGATCTCCATCATCTGAACTGTACTCTTCGGACACACAGGTTCAAGATGCTGACGCCCAAACTTATCGTTCCACAGATTCAGTTTGAGGACTGGTTTGTGACGATAGATCTAAAAGTTGCATATTTCTACATAGAAATATTGTCCAGTCATAGGAAGTTCCTGAGGTTTGCGTTTGCAGGCAACGCATAGCAATATTGGGTTCTTCCCTTTGGGCTAGCTTTATCCCCTCGCACTTTCACAAAGTGCACGGATGTCATTCTGGCTCCATTGTGACTCCAGGGCATCCGTGTACTAAACTAACTGGATGACTGGTTAATTCTAGTACAATTCAGGGAACTGGTTCAACATCGGTTCAACATCGAGATGTTGTTCTTGCTCACATGAAGAGCTTGGTGCTCAGGTTGAACCTCAGAAAAGTATGCTTTCTCCAGTGCAGTGGACAACTTTTGTAGGGGTTATAAGGATTCTACTACGATGAGGGTGTTTCCATCCCCAACATGAGTAGGGTCAATCCTATCAACATTGAACAAGATAAAGCTGGATCTTGGCATCCTCTCCAGTCTCTACAAGAGACTGTTGGAGCTGATGGCAGCTGCAGCCAACATCATACCATTGGGCCTATTGCACTATTGAAAAGTTGGGGGTTTCATCCGAGGATGAAACTTCTGAGAGTAATCAGTGTTACTTGGCGATGCCTACATGCTCTGAGAATTTGGAAGTGTCCCCGGCTTGTAGCCTCTGGTCATACTCTAGGGGTGTCTCCTTATCGCAAGATGATATGACAGACACCTCCCTCACGGGCTGGGGCGCAGACTTAGACGGATGTTCAGCTCACGGTCTCTGTAGCGGCCCTCGTCTAGAATGGCATATAAATTGCCTAGAAATGCAGGCCATATTTCTAGCACTGAAATTCTTTTTTCCTCAATTGAGAAATCACCATGTGTTGACAGACAACACAGCAGTGGTCTCATATATCAACCACCAGGGAGGATTATGTTCGCGCCCCCTGTTCAATCAAGTGAAACTAATTCTGCTCTGAGCAGAGGGAAAGTTTTTGTCAGTGAGTGCAATGTACATTCTGGGCAACTGGAATGTGGGGCAGACATCCTGTTGAGGCAGAAGCTGAGACCCAGGGATTGGTGGAGGAAGTGGTGGAGTCCATATGGCGGAGGTTTGGCCAAGCAGAAGTGGATGTGTTCGCCTCTGAGGAGACAACACATTGCCCGCTATGATTCATTCTCATTCCTCCCGCACCATTAGGGCTGGACACCATGGTCCACATGTGGCCGAGGTCACATCTATATGCTTTTTCTCTGATCGCTCTGCTCCCACAAGTTCTAGCGAGAGTTTGCCAAGACTGTCTACATCTGCTGCTAGTAGCACCTTATTGGTCAGCTCAAATATGGTTCTCAGAGACTATATCCCTACTAGACAGTACTCCTTCGGAGATTCCCAGTTGAAGGGATCTTCTGTCTCATTTCCTGAAGGCTGATTTATCACCCTCGGTCAAAACTATGGAAACTGTGCGTCTGGTCCCTGAGGGGCACAAGCTCATAGAGTCTGGTCTCACAACTTAGGTTGTAGAGACCATGTAGAATGCTAGAACACCATCCACAACAAAATTGTATGCACTCAAGTGGCGACTTTTTGTCTCGTGGTGTGAGGAACGTCAGCTAGACCCAGCGAACTGTGCAATAGCTACAGTCCTGGAGTTCCTACAAGGACATTTCTCAGCGCAGTTGGCTCCTCCTACAATCAGGGTCTACGTGGCTGCCATTTCGGCCAGCCAGGCCCCTATTGATGGAGCCTCTGTGGGGCAACTTCCTCCAACTTCAAGGGTTATGCCTTCCTGGGACCTTTTTGTGGTCCTGGAAGGTCTGTCAGGTGCCGCATTTGAGCCTTTAGACTCTGAAGGTCGCTCTTGGTAAATGGTAAATGGTGCGCACTTATATAGCGCTTTTTTGGTAAGTGGTAAATGGTAAATGGTACACTTATATAGCGCTTTTATCCAAAGCGCTTTACACTGTGTCTCATTCACCCATTCACACACACCCTCACACACCAATGGTGGCAGAGCTGCCATGCAAGGTGCTAGCTTGCCATCGGGAGCAACTTGGGATTCAGTTACATGCCCAAGGACACTTCGGCATGTGGAGTCATGTGGGCCGGGAATCGAATGCCAACCCTACAATTAGTGGACGATTAGTGGACAACACGTTCTGCCACCAGAGCCACAGCCACAGTTCTTCTGCTGGCCCTGACATCTTAAGTGAGTAGGAGATCTACAGCTCTCTGGTGCTCCTTCCCGCCTTGACTTTACCCCGGATTAGCCAAGGCCTTCCTGTATCCTAGGACAGATTATATTCCTAAAGTGCGTACATCTGCTGCCCAGCCAGTAGTGTTGCAGGCTTTCTGCCCTCCTCCGTTCCTCATAATGGAACAAGAGAAATTGCACCGACTGTGTCCCGTAAGGTCTCTCTGTAGTTACGTCAACCGCTCCGGCCAGTGGCGTAAGTCAGAGCAGCTGCTGGTCGGCTTTGGCATCGACAGTAGAGGTGATGCTGTGTCGAAGCAGTGCATCTCTAATTGGATAGTGGAAGTAATCTCTATCACTTATGAGGCGCACGGGCTTGCAACGCCTGTGGGCATGAGGACTCATTCCACTAGGGGGGTTGCCTCCTCTAAGGCTTTGTCCAAAGGGGTATCCTTACAGGATGTGTGTGCTTTGGCGGGGTGTTCTACGCCACACACATTCATTCGATTTTACAGCCTGGATATACATTCCGGCCCAAGCTCGAGTGACCCATACCCTCAGTATGACGGAGTGGCTATTCTTGTTCCCACAGCGTTCAGCTAATGCAACGTGGAGTTCCCTTTGAAAGGGAACGTCTGGGTTACGCATGTAACCCTGTTCTCTGAGAAGGGAACGAGACATTGCGTAGCTTTGTCATACTGGGGCATGCCTGTGAATTGCATCTTCGCTTCAGATAATAGAGGCTGATGGCTCGGTTCACAGGTGTCATTTATATATCACGTGGGGCGCTTAAGTCACCTGATCATGGCAGGCCTATAAATAGCCCTGATGTAACACAAGCTTCAGTCACACGCGAGGGCGCTCCCCACAGCGTTCAGCTAACGCAACGTCTCGTTCCCTTCTCAGGGATCATGCGTAACCCAGACGTTTCATTTTATTAGACAAATACTTGTGATTATTTCCTGAAAGATGTATTTTTTATGTAAAACCCACCGATGCTTGTTGCCAAAATAAAAAAGTAAATAATTTAATAAGATATATATGCTGCAATTATATGTCAAACATATTCAGGTAATGCATGCAACAATTTTTAACATTTGTGCTGCTTTTTCCTTTTATATAAAAAATGCAGTTATTACTCTGTTAAACATGTTATTAACCTGTTTAATATTATTTAGGAAAAAAAGAGTAGTGGCTTTTATCTGGTAAGCCTTCCATATGTACACTCACCAAACAGTTTAACAATGAACAACTATACTCCTACTCACATGCAGTTATCTGATCAGCCAATTGTGTGGCAGCAGTACAATGCATAAAATCATGCAGTTGTGGGCCAGCAGCTTCAGGTTATGTTCACATCAACCATCAGAATGGAGAAAAATGGGATCTCAGTGATTTTGATCATGGCATGATTGTTGGTGCCAGACGAGCTGGTTTGAATATTTCAGTAACAGCTGATCTCCTGGGATTTTTATGCACAATAGTCTCTAGAGTTTACTCAGAATGGTGCAATAAAGATAAATCGTCCAGTGAGTGGCAGTTATGTGGACTGTAACGCCTTGTTGATGAGAGAGGTCCCCGAGAGACTGGTTTGAGCTGGCAGAAAAGCTACAGTAACTCAGATAACCACTCTACAATTTTGGTGAGTAGAAAACCATCTCAGAATATACAACACATTGAACCTTGAGGCCAACCTTGGGCTACAACTGCAGAAGACCATGTCAGATTCCACTTCTGTCAGCCAAGAATAGAATGCTGAGGCTGCGGTGGGCACAGGCTCACCAAAACTAGACAGCTGAAGAGTGGAAAAATGTACCTGGTCTGAGGAATCTTGATTTCTGCTGAAGCACACAGATGGTGGGTCAGAATTAGTAACCAACAGCATGAATCCCTGCTGTTTCCCTGAACCCAACCTGCCTTGTGTCAACAGTCCAGGCTTGTGGGGGTGGTGTAATATTGTGAGAAATGTTTTCTTGGTACACTTTGGCCCCATTAATACCAATCATCGCTTGTATGCCATATCCTATTTGAGTACTGTTGTTGAACATGTGCATTTCTTCATAGCCACAATTTACCCATCTTCTGATGGCTACTTCCAGCATGATAATGCATTATGTCACAAAGCAAGTCATCTCAAAAAAGTTTCATGAACAAAGAACACCTTTGGGATGTGGTAGGATGGGAGCTTCACAGCATGAAAGTGCACCTGGAAAATCTGCAGGAATTGTCATGTCAACATGGAACAGAATCCAACAGCTTGGAATCAATGCTATGAAGAATTGAGGCTGTTTTGAGAGCAAAGGGACCTAGTATTAGTATAGTGTTCCTAAAAAACTGTTTGGTGAGGGTAGCTTGTTTGTATGTAGATGAAATTATTAATTTTAGGTCTTGTTCATTTCTAGGTACCAGTATTGTGTGAAAAACAAAAATATTTGAGGCATTATTTTTCTATTTCAATTGGACGTGAGGTTACTCTCATAGTTTGATGTATTTGTGAGTGGTTTGTACTTTTATTTTATGCATTTATGGAATAGAATGACAATCTTTATCTTTGTTAGATCCGCTGGACAGAGAGCAGTACTGAGTTCCAGCGGCAAATAAAGCATCTTATGGGAGATGTGCTACTAGCTACTGGGTTCCTGTCCTATTCTGGTCCTTTCAACCAGGAATACCGCAATCATCTTCTAGAGCAATGGAAGAAAGAAATGAATATCAACTATATTCCATATACTCAGGTATGTAAATCAGGTTTTTTTTGTCTTATGGATCATTACCTCATGCTCTTTATTACAAAACAACAACAGCAGCAACAACAAAAGCCCACTTATTATGGGCTTACATTATGGGCCCATAGTAAGTCCATTTTAGTGGGCTTTTGTTGTTGCTGCTGTTGTTGTTTTGTAATAAAGAACGTGAGGTAATGATCCATTTGACTGTTACATTTACAAAATGCACCCTTTCCCCCATTTTCTTCTTTTAGAACCTGAATGTCAGCAGTATGCTGGTAGATAATGTCACTATAGATGAGTGGAACCTTCAGGGCCTGCCCAATGATGAATTGTCTGTTCAAAATGGAATCATTGTTACTGGCGCCTCCCGATATCC
Source organism: Ictalurus furcatus (assembly GCF_023375685.1). NCBI lineage: Eukaryota > Metazoa > Chordata > Actinopteri > Siluriformes > Ictaluridae > Ictalurus > Ictalurus furcatus. The sequence goes on along the minus strand of NC_071255.1, from coordinate 6,039,143 downwards.
ACTTCTCATTGACCCTCAAGGCCAGGGAAAGACCTGGATCAAGAACCGTGAAAGTAATAATGAGTTACAGGTATTGAGAGCAAAATAAATTAATAGAATAAAATTGTTTAATGATTTAAATGTATTATAAAATTAATGAATGTCATACTAGAAGCACTTTTTCTATTATGCATTAACATTATTACTGTTGTTTGACTTTCTGGTCATTAGGTGACATCTCTAGACCACAAATATTTCCGAACTCACCTTGAATATACTTTGTCTCTTGGCAAACCCCTACTTATTGAAGATGTTGGAGAAGAACTGGATCCTGTTCTCGACAACATTTTAGAGAAGAACTTCAGTAAATCTGGCTCAACATATAAAGTATAAAAGATTGCATACAAAATCAGTCACCATTGCTTGTATTGCTTCATGCTTCTATTGCTTCATGTACACTGATGCAATTCACATACAGTTTATTATCCTTATAATTTATTTTATCTTATCAATTGTATTCTTTTCTTTAACATCCGTTGTGACTGATTGTCCACTTCCACTCTACACACAGGTTAAAATAGGAGATAAAGAGGTAGATGTAATGAAAGGATTTACCCTTTACATTACCACAAAACTGGCCAACCCAACCTATAGTCCTGAAATCAATGCGAAAACTGCAGTTGTGGACTTTACTGTCACAATGAGGGGTCTAGAGGACCAGCTGCTGGGTCGTGTTATCCTCATAGAGAAACAAGTGAGACATATAAGCAATTAGTGAAATGCATGCTAAACTTTGACCAGCTTTTTTTTTTAAATCCATTTTAGTCTTATAAAGAATGATATAGGCTTTCTGTCTGTTAGACAGTTGTATTAACGGAAATTGCTGTACTTTATGATAAACATGTCATTTAGCTTCCATAAAGTGTCACTGAACTTTTCAACATTTTAGTGTTACAACCTGGACCTGAAAAGGGCTTATCTGCGATTTTACTGTTTGATTTACACAATATGTCTAACATGTGCAAACTATTTTTATTGTGATGCAAAGATAAAACAAAAAAAAACAAACATTCATTGGTATTGCACAAGTATTCACCCCTCTTTTTCAATACTGGGTAGAACCACATTTGGCTGCAGTTACAGCTTTGCATATCGAACCTGATTTATTTACCAATTCTCAAGCTGAATAGAAATGTTCAAGTCTCGCCACAGATTTACATCTGGACTTTGATTGGACCTTGCTTACATATTCAGGTTTTTGGTTTTGAAACAGTTGATTATAGCTGGAAAGTTGTGAAGTGGTGGTTGTAAATGGCAGGGAACCCTGGCAGTTGTCTGGTGTTCATAGAGACAAAGGATCTACCAGGTGCCATAGCATTCAGGGTCAATTCTTGGACTGCACACTTCAGTCATCAAGCTGTTCACCACATTGAGGGAACAGACCCATAGATGAAGATAGTCTGGTTGGGGATGCCACACCTCTCTTTTCATCTGTAACAATAAGTCTGCCCAGGGAGGAAGTTTCCAAGTCATCTTAACCACTAGCATGAGTAACAGTGGGCACCGGGCTCTTGCTAGCCATTTTTGGAGCACCACTAGAACTCTGGTTAGATTGCTGAATTTTGTTCAACTTGATTAGAATCATCCAAAGAAATACATACCATAGGCCACAAGGCCAGCTGTGAGCTAGTATGTCTTGTCCCAGAGGGCCATTCAACTCTACTTCAGAGATCCGCGCTTGACAACGGCTCAACTCTACTGTCTACTAGTGCCTAGCTGAATTTTTCCCAAATTTGCTGTACCACCTCTGGGTGCAAGCACGCGCCTCTGGATATATGCATTGTTTGCAATATATTAATTGTTTGTGATAACCACTGATAGGTGTATCCTATTTGTGAGAAAGGTTTCATGTGAAATGGGTCCATACCAAGTGACACCAAGAAATGTGTCGAGTGTGGTTGAACATCAGCTGCGAGCAGAGAGAAGGTTGGTTGAACCAGTAGGTAACGCATGATTATTCACACTTGTATGCTATATTTATGTGTGATTTTATTCTTTCAGTGAGATTGTGAGGTAGAGAGAGAGATGAGTCTGCAAAGTTTGCACACAGCATGCACACATGCAGAGAGCGTGAGCTTAAATTTCCATTGAATTGAATTGAATTGAACTTGAATGAGATGAAACCCACAAAATATTGGGATAACATTTTAGTTTGTTTTTTCTGTTGAGTTTATGAAAAAATTGAGCCCAAAGCTCCATCAAAATATGTGCTCATCTCCTCCATACAGAGACACACACCGGGTTCTACAGTGTTGCCAAACCCTTGAGGAGGTAGCAGATGCTGTCATGGAAACTTCCCTACTTAGTTAGATAATTAAATCCCTTGCCATCTTTCACCAGTTACAACATTATGAACTCTTCACTTGCACCATCAACAACAGTAGTGTTTCGAAACAATTGCTCAGGAGCAGGCTGAAGAGTGACAAGTGCTCCACATTCTACTGCAACTCACGGTTCCTCCATCTACAGCTGCACCAGCTGGCCCAGCTGTGATACACATGAAGATGTCCTCCATGGTCCACGATCTGGAGGTCTTCATGAAGTTCTTCAAGCATGTGGCACATGCATTGGGATGGCTGGAGGAGGAGTGTACCCTAAGCCTCCTTCCCTTGCTTTCAGGGGAAGCCTAGTTCACCACCCAGCAGCTGCTGACATGTGTGCAACTGGTATACCAGAGCATCAAGAAAGCAGTACTGAAATGGATTGACCAGGTGGGGATGTTCACAAGTATCTGTTGGTGCCAGTTACAATTCAATTCTGGGGACAAAAGCATAGACTAGAGGCAGCGGTTAGTCCTCATATCACATATCCATTAGTTCTCTGAACAGGTTTTCAGACATTAGTACTGGAAATGTTTGTGGATATGCCCTGCAGTAGTAAGACATGGTGTGGAATATGCACATCATTGGGCGTGGAATTGGTGCCGGGGCCATCAACATCAGTTCTGTGTCAGGGAGACACCTTTCACGGGGATTTCTCCTTGGAAAAGTCGTACAACGAAACCCTGAGGCACACCTTTGAACTAGTGAGAGTAATTGATGGTAAACAATCGGTGAAAAAACATCCAGATGAATGTTTCACTATCCTATCCATATTTTTCAGTTATTAAACATAAGATATAATAAGTGATGCAGGATGTTCAAACTAAGGAAGAGATGACGCAACTGTTGGTACCAAGACACTACAGGGAAATGCTTTTCCATACAACTCCTCATAATCCCACAGCTGGGCATTTAGGGCAGTATCAGACATTAAACTATCTCATGGCCCATTTCTATTGGCCGGGCATTCACGGTGATGTATGTGGGTAGTGTGTGGCATGTCACAAATGTCATCTGATGAATCTGCCATCCACACCAAAAGTGCCATTGTGCCCCCTTCCATTAATTGAAGTCCCCTTTGAAAGAATTGGTATGGACCTTGTTGGGCAGTTAGAACAGAGTGCACAAGGGCATGCTCTTGAGAGCTTTCTTCTGAGTCGTGATCCTGAAAGATCCTGACTTACCAGTGCACTACTATTATGTCACTCACTCTTCATGAACTGTAAGAATTATTGTGGATTAAATAAATTCACACTAGTGCAAAAAAGATAGATTGAACAGTTTAATCAAACCCTAAAAAATATGACTCGTCAGATCATTTGTGATGATGGTTGGAATTGGAATAAGTGGCTCGAACCCTTTTTATTCACAATAAGAGAGGTCCCACAAGCCTCCACAGGGTTCTCCCCATTCTAATTAATGTAGAGGTTCAAGCCCTGCTTTGTCTTGGGTGTCATTAGGGAAAATTGTTGGGAGGGACCTTCTAACAGCAAAAACTAAATTCAGTACATTCTGAATACTCGACACCTTGGGCCAACTAACACTAGACAATGTCAGGCCCAGGAACAACCATCCAGAGTGTATGAAAGGGGATGAATGAACAAATATGAACAAGATGAATGCAGTTTAAAAAGTTCATGCATATCCAATACCTCATATGGATGAGCAACTGGACTGGCTAGACATGTTTCATTTTCATTGAAAAATTGACCAGAACCTGGTGAAGTGTGCAGTTGGATGGATGGAGTATCTGGGCTTACACATGGTTCATGGGCAGGTGCATCCACAAATTAATGAGACTGCTGCAATTTCAGCCTGCCCAAGGTAACCATGTATCCAGGTGAGCAGGTGACAGTTCCTGGGGCTAGAATGATTTTATTGTAGGTTTGTGCCTAACTCTTCAGACTTCACCAGCTTGCTGATTGAGCTCACCACAAAGGGGGCACTAGATCTGTTTCAATGGTTGGAGCAGTGGCAGCAGCCCTTTGTAAGTGTTAAAGTGGCTCTCTGTGGGGGCCATTTACTCACTTAACATTTCTCTCAAAATTGTATGTGTTGTATTAAGTATACAGTACAACACTGTTGAATAGGAGTATCCTCACATGCCAGTACTATGTATTTTGGCACAAATTCACCCTCTGTGTAGACCATGCTCCACTGCATTGGCTCCACCACATGAAGGCTATGGGGCATGCCATTCTGTGTAATTCAATGACTGTATATATGTGTGTATAACTTGGAGCTGTTCACGCTCTTTGTGTGCTTTTGAACCCTTTGGTGGGTGAAAATGGGAGTCACAATTTTACAAAAATTGGAGCCAGAGTCTGCGTATTAGAAACCTTGGAGACAGAGCCTACAGCTGCATAGGCAGTGGGACCGCCTCTCTCCTGTCCATATTGTCATGGACAGGTACGGTACATGTGCATCCATGAATCATTACCTAATGTGCATCTTAAAATCCACTTTTCATTTGCATGCAGGTATATTGACAGGTATTACCAACATCATTAAACAATAAGTGTGACTATATCAACATGCAATATTGTTGATGAAAAACGACAAGACTAAAATGTAGTTTAAAATATAAAAACCTCTTTATTTTTGTTGACAAAAAAGAGGAGACAAATTATCATTGACTGTTTTTGAAACAGCCTATGAACATGAGCTCCGCACATAAATGTGAGTTCTGCACATAAGTGTAGCGGGGATATTTTGCATGTGGTTGCGCAATGTTGACCTTTACTATTCGGACTTCACCAGCTTGTTGATTGAGCTCACTACAAAGGGGGCACCAGATCTGTTTCAATGGTCACAGAGATCGAGTGGCCATAATACCTACAGGCTGCAGCCAAAGAGAATGCTCGTGCCCTCACAGGACTGATCAGACCACCTCAGGCAAGTTAACAGAGGCTCAACGGAGCTGAAGTTTTTAATAGTAACAATTACTTTAACAAATGCGGTACAAACTTAATTTTCACTATCATAGCTTGCTAAATTTTATATCCACAGTTATGTTAGCCTACTTTATTACAAATAGAAGTTTGGTCAATAGTGTCCTGTCATGGCAAACCAGCAACTCCATTTCCCAGAATGCACCATGAACTACAAATATGGCCAACAACTACAACTCCCAATGGAACACACAGACGCATCCATTCTCATGAGGACTAATCATACATGCCTGTTCTCAATCACACCTCACTACTTAAGAGGCTCTCACACACACACACAGCCATTGTAAAGTATTACGTCTCTTCCCAGTCGTTTACCAAGCCTTTACCTGGTGTTGTTGCTCATGTTTTTTGTTTTTTTTTGGGAGGGGTTATTCCCTTGACTTTGAATCTCTGCCTTGCCTAGTTTGGATTGTTTGACCCTTACCTATCTGTGCTCTATGGATTTGTCTTCTCATTAAACTGCCTTACCTGAACTTGCTTCCATCTCAGCCTCCATTACATGACAAATAGTTACAAAGAGAGAGATGTAATGTTTGAAAGTGATTTAGCTGTCATTTATGCCAATTTTCAAGCCACTATATAAAATTCTCAAGCTTCAACCATAAAATACTTGTGATTTTCTTTGTTTAAAATAAGAATAAAATTCCCAGAATTTTAGTAAACTTAAACTTGACTAATTAAAACAGGTTGAATAAATATGATATAAACTATCAAGGACATTTGACACAGGTCCAAGACTAATACTAAATTTAAAAATAGCTGACAAAATGAACACTAGTGTTAGCTGCATTGGTTTGTCATCATTTTGTTCACTCATGTTGGTTTGCTAGTTATAACATCAGTCCAACATGCTAACTTAAAATGATCAACATACTCAAAGAACTGGCCACTGAGGGTCTGTTACAACAGTTTGTAGCAGAATGTTTAAAAATGTCAATCACCTCATCAACAATGCCCTTTTATTTACCAGTAGGAAAACTATTGGGGGACATATCAGGGTCAAATGAACTTAGAGTTATCAAGAATCAAGATTCCGCTTATCCTCAGACTTTTACAAAATCACTTCAGATCTTATATCTATAGCAGGGGACTCGGGGCGCAAGGTGGGGGACAGCCTGGATGGGGTGCCAACCCATCACAGGGACCAATTGTACATACTCACACACACATTCACACATTAACAATTTCGAGATGCCAAAAGCCACTGGGCCCTGTTTAAGGTTGTAACATTACTATTGTGGAAAAGTTCAAGGGGGTATGTGAATATTTATACAAAGCATTGTGTTCAAGTGGAGCGAGTATTTTTAAAAACACTAATGAATAACTAGAAAGCCAGCTTCGTAATCCAGAAACCATTTTCCCTTCTCTTTAGGAAATGGAATCAGAACGAGTAAAAATGGTGGTAGAGGTCACATCCAACAAGCGGAAGATGCAGGAGTTGGAGGATAACCTACTATATAGACTGACCAGCACACAAGGTTCCCTTGTGGAGGATAAGTCTCTGATAGAGGTTCTTAGAGTTACCAAAAGTACTGCAGAGGAGGTATGTGGGTCAAGAGGCATCATGGTTTTAAAGTAGTTATTAAGATAATATATCTAATAATACAATAGATCATCGAGAACCCAATTAAACATGTGACAAAATATTATACATGGTCACTTACGTATTGAGGAAAATTATCCAATATTACATATATGTGAGTGGCAAAAGTATGCAAACCTTTGCTCTCAGTATCTGGTGTGACCCCCTTCTGGAGCAATAACTCCACCTAAACATTTCCAGTAAGTGCAGATTAGTCCTACACTTCGGCTTGGATTAATTTTAGCCCATTATTCAGTACAGAACAGCTTCAACTCTGGGATGTTGGTGGATTTCCTCACATGACCTGCTTGCTTCATTTCCTTTCACAACATGTCTATTCTTAACGACAGGACTTTGACTTGGTCATTCCAAAACATTAACTTTATTCTTCTGTAGCCATTCTTTGGTAGAAGGACTTGTATGCTGAAGGTCATTGTTTTTAGTTGCTTAGAAGTTACCCTGGGTTCCTTTGTGACCTTGTAGACTGTTACATGTCTTGTACTTTTTTGTTTGACCACTCCTGGGGAGGGTAACAGGGGTCTTAAATGTCCTCTATTTGTCCACAGTATTTCCAAACACTTAAGAGAAGGTTTTGTAAGATTTTCCATCCTGGTGAGCATCAACAACTCTGTTTTCTGAGGTCCTCAGAAATCTCCTTTGTTTATGCCATGATACACATCCACAAACATGTGTTGTGAATATCAGACATTGATAGATCCCTGTTCTTTAAATAAAATAGGTCACTCCCTCACACCTGATTGTCACCCATTGATTGGAAACTCCTGACTCTAATTTCACCTTCAAATTAACTGCTAATCCAAGAGGTTCACATACCTTTGCCACTCACATAGATGAAATATTAGATCATTTTCCTCAATAAATGAAGTAAGTATAATATTTTTGTCTCATTTGTTTAATTTGGATCTCTGTTTACTTTTAGTACTTGTGTATAAATCTGATGATGTTTTAGGACATATTTATACAGATTTATAGACAATTCTACAGGGGTCACAAACACACCACTGTGTGTAATTTTAAATATATATATATATATATATATATATAAAATATTGTGTTTGTGTATATATGTATGTATGTGAGAGAGAGAGCGCAAGGCCAATTCTTTTCTTTTGCTATGCACAAAAGTTGGATTTGAGATAATAGTTCAGTATTCCAGCTTAGACATTAAACAGAACATGGCACCTTTTGTTTGAACCCACTCATTTTTTGAGTGATCAAGATGTGATTATTTCTTGTTGTCCAGGTGTGCCGTGTTTGATTGTTTAAACAATTAATATTTTACAAACAAAAAACATTTGTTGTTAAAAATGATAGACCAACAGGAAGACCAGAGAGCTGTCTATGCAAGCCATCTTGAAGTTAAGAAAATCAATACTATAATAATTTGTAGTGTCTTGAAAAAGAAAGAAACCCCTGGTGTACCAACAACCAGACATAAAACAGGTCAGGCAAAGAAAACAGCAACAGTTGATGACAGACACATTGTTAGAGCTATAAAGAAAAAACCCCAAAACAACAGTCAGTGACATGACCAACAATCTTCAAAGGGCAAGGGTGAAGGTATCACAATCCACCATTTGAAGAAGACTTTGAGACCAGAAATATAAAGGCCATACCACAAGATGAAAACCACTCATCAGCAGTGAGAATTGGAAGGCCATACTGGAATTCACAAAGAAGAGCGACAAAGTTCTGGAGCCGAGATTAAATTCTACCAAAGTGATAGAACTGCCAAGGTGTGGTGAAAGAAAGGATCTGCTCATGATTCAAAACATACAAGAATGGTGGTGTTAATGTAGGGGTGGGCAATCTTATCCGGAAAGCCAAGATCAACTGATTAAACAGGTGGAATCAGGTGTGCCTCCTGCTTGGTTGGAATGAAAACCTGCACCCACACCGGCCCGTTCCGGATAAGATTGCCCACCCCTGCATTAGTGTCATTGTTTGGGCTTGCATGGCTACTTTTGGAACAGGCTAACTAATATTTAATGATGATGTAACTCATTATGGTAGCAGCGGTTTGAATTCAGAAGTCTACAGAAACATTCTGTCTGCCAATTTACAGAGAAATGCATCCAATCTAATTGTGAGGAACTTCATCATGCAGCAAGACAATGACTCAAAACACACTACCAACAGTGGAAGTCAGTCACCAAACTTGAACCTAATTGAGCATTCATTTCACCTCCTGAAGCTGAGATTGAAGGGAAAACAGTCACCACCCCCATTTTTATCTTAAGCCCAAATGTCAAATCAAGTCAAGTGGCTTTTTATTGTCATTTCAACCATATACAGCTGGTACAGCACAATGTCTTCAGTGTATAGCAAAAACAAAAGAATTGTCCTAGCCTTTCCAGTACTTTCATATGAGACTATATATTTATAGTGTGTAGTATATAGTGACTGTATAGTGACCCCAAAAACCCAAATATTATCCGGACACTTACAATAACCTACATTCTCACTTTCACTACTTTAGAAGACATGTCAAATCAAGTGGCATTTTTATATTTTAAAGAATCCAAGCAAAAGATTGGCCAAAAAATAATGTTAAAAAAATGTTTAATTAATAGATACATAGTCCACAATTGCACAAAAAAGTACACTATAGGGCCAGAAGTTTGCGGACACCTGACCATCACACCTATATGTACTTTTTGAACACCTCATTCCAGATCTAGTTCGAATTCTTATCCTGGCTTTCTTGACACAAACACTGTTCCATCAGGTCCTTGCAAGTAAAATTTGGATTAATCTAAAGATGAGACAGTTCTTCAGAAGCTGCTGTCTTTCTGTGCATTTTTCCTTTTTTTTTTTTTTTTTTATAAAGAAATTTCTTATTCTTGAGGCTGATTAATGGTTTCCACCCCATTGCTCTCCCACTACCCATGCTTGTTGGAATGGTTGTTACCATTGTTGGAATGCTTGTGCATTGCTACCATTGTTGGAATGCTTGTGCAATGCATGCTTCTTACCATTTGAATACTTTGTGTACTGAGTCTGGTAATTCTGATTGATGTCTATAGCAGTCATTGCAGCTGTTTCTTGCCTGTCTTTCATGAATTTACTCACAATTATCCTGCATAGTCTGCTGGTGGTTGTTCTGGGTCTTCTGTATGCTGTCTGTTTTCATTCAGAAGTCCTTCAATTTTTTAACTTTTTTTTTTTTTTTTTTTTTTTTCCAGTTTTGCTGATCTCATGTTCTTTGTACAATCATATGATACTAGACTTTTTCCCATCTTCCCTCTTGGCTATTTTTGCAATTACATGTAACCAGCTGATAAGGTCATTTATAGTCGATGTACAGTATGTATTGCTATCGATTAACCTCAGTTAATTTCATACAGGTGCCCCTAACAGAGTAACCACATGGTGTAGCTCATCACATTAACTATGGATTAAATGTGACAACCAGAATAACCTTAAATATCTAAATACCTTTTTGTATTTAGAAATGGTGTTACTTGGGTGTTGGGCTATATTTGGTTTGCACCAAACGTTATGCTTTGGTCATGCCACAAAATCTTTTTCCAAAAGCATTTTTCAAATGGGACCTTCTTGTCACTCTCCCATAATTTTTCTGCTTTGTTATAATGGATTTCACGGTGCTCCTAAGAAAGTTCAAATGTTTCAAGATGTTTTAATAACCTTCTCCACATTTTTTCCTCTTAACAAGTTCATCTCAAAGTTTCAAAAGCAGTTCCTTGTCTGCCATTTTAACCATTAGACCGCCCCGCCCCACACACACACAAAGTCAGAGATATATCTTTGGCAAGCATACAATTGAACACAAGCGGATTTAAATTGAACACATGTGCGCTGTTTAATATATTTAGTGAAATATATAGTGTGAGCTCTCAAAAATTAAATACAAAAAAAAATTAAAAACTAATTTGGATTGCTAAAAGAAAGGGGTGAGAATACTTATTACTTGCGCAGTTTTTAGACTTTTTTTTTTTCTTTAGCGTGTCACTTCAAAATTAGCAGAAAAAATTCTAATATACTTAAATTTAATTTTGTAATACAAATAAAAGATAAATAATCACTAGGAAGGCGGGGAATGCATTTATTGAACAAATTGAGATAAAACACTCAAATTTGCAATCAAAAAAATTATATTCAACCAGTCATATGTTTTGAGTAGTGAAATAAATAATAATATTACGAATGATTACACTATATTGCCTTATATTGCCTTGGGTAACAATTTTCTCCCTTCCACAAGGTGAGGGAGAAGCTATCAGTGGCAGCAGAAACTGAAATAAAGATCAATCTTGCCCGTGAGGAGTATCGTCCAATAGCTACAAGAGGCAGCATCCTCTATTTTCTCATTGTAGAAATGAGCCTGGTCAATTTCATGTACCAGACATCACTGAGACAGTTCCTTGAAATCTTTGACAATTCCTTGGACAAGTCACCAAAGTCTCAAATTACCTCCAGAAGACTTGCTAACATCATGGATTTCTTGACCTATGAGGTGTTCCGCTTTACAGTTCGAGGCCTATATGAAGATCACAAATTCCTTTTCACCCTTCTTCTGGCACTGAAGATAGACCTTCAAGCCCAAAATATTTCTCACAGCGAGTTCCATGCTTTCATTAAAGGTACGTTCATAAGTTTGGTATTATATTCTCTACACACAGATACCCAGAAAGTATTTTATTATATGCTCAATAATTTTGACATACACTATATCAGCAAAAGCTGTAAGTGTACTGTGTGAGTTTCATTACTGATAGTTGTATCATAATAATTGTTGTCTGTTAAGGGTCAAGCACATGATGTAGACTAGGAATGAAAAGTCTACTGTAAGATCAAACTCATGATTGATATGCCAAAACAACAAAACATTTTCTTTGGAAGCTACTTGCCTTTTTCTTGGCTTGAATTAACTAGTGTACTAACATATGAATTACATTTGCTTACATTTTCCTTTACAGTATCTTACTTCTTACATTTTTCTGGGTGCATACTTTTGATTGCTTAAGCAATCAATATGATTAAAAAGAGAAATTTCATGTCGGACCAGAATTTTGTTTTACTGGTCGTTGTGAGCAGTACATGAGGGGAGCGTTCGTTTGGGCTCTGAGTGATTGAGCAGAGCACACATGCATAGAGCGGAATATTGAGCAGAGTGTCACACCACTCTACTTCGCTCACATACTCTGGTTTGAGATCAGAAAATGGATATGAGACCAGAGTTTAATATTTCAGCTTATATTTCTTGTATTTCCATCTAGATGTGATAAACAACATAAAACATAGAACCTTTTGTTTAAGACCACCCATTTTTATGGGAGAAAAATTATAGGAACAGATAAGTCTTTAAAGTAAATTTAAGTAAATAACACATTTAAGTAACAAACATATTTGGTTACATATCCATTTCTTGCAATAACTGCATCAAGCCTGCGACTCACTGACATCACCAAGTTGTTGGTTTCTTCTCTTGTGATGTTTTCCAGGCTTTTACTACAATCCCTTTCAGTTTTGTTTGTTTTCCAGGAGGTGAAATGCTGCTCAATTGGTTTGAGGTCTGGTGATTGACTTGGCCAATCTAAAACCATCCACCTTTTCCCCCTGATAAAGTCCTTTGTTGATTTTGCAGTGTAGGGGCTCACTCACTGGTCCAACAACGGTATCCAATGACTTGGTAGAAGGATTCCCACACGGTTCTGTCTTTTCGACGTGAATACATTTAGGTTATTAAATTTGTCATTCCAGTTCTGTTTGACTCTCACTTAAATTAAATCTGACTCCAATAATTATTTGTATTTTGATACTTTTGATCTTTTACATTTTATTAATTCTAGTATATCCTATACTTTAAATTGTGCTCGTTCATTTGGATTCCATGTTGCTCAGAGTCTCGCGTCGGCCGTGTATACGGATCTCACAGTCACAACTCACCAGTCTTGGTCATCAGCCAGAGGTAATTGACTAATACTATTTAGATGGCCGCCCCATGCTTGCCCTTTTCTAAAAAGTACTTTGTTTAATCCCCTTAGATGTTAACACTTAATTATAGTAACGTTATTTCTAGTCAGAGGTCATGACTACTAAAATTTACAGAGATAGACCAATAATATCTGAGTTAAAATTAGCTTTACATAATCATGCCATAGTTTCCTATGTACACATTAACTAGAAAAATATTACAATAACCAGAGGTTTAGACTTCACCCTATTTAGAATTGTTCGATCAACTTTATGTTGTCCTAAACGGAAATTCCCTATCGAGCCTGTACACACTAAGAACACATAACTTAACCCCAAGTTGTTAGCCTGGACACTAAAATCTCAGTTGGTGTACCCTAATGCTCCACCTAAACCTAGATTTTAACCTGTACTAACCTGGTCACAGATTTGCGGTAGCAAGGCCTTTACATAATCTACTGGAGACAATAATTTCAGAATAAATCAGAAGATAATCAAGTCTAATAATGAATTTAATCAGGTGTGAACACATCCAAATTCAATACTACTATTAACAAGAAGAAGAAAGAATTACATTCAACATTACATTCCAGTCAAATTCAAAACCTAATAATAGAACATAAGAAAGTCAAAACTTGCATACCTGGTATAAAAAAAACTACACACGGTAATCGTGCGGGAGATCTGTCTACAGATTCCCCGAATCTTTGGCCAGCTCTCCCCTAAATACCCAGATGCTCTGTGGTCCACCAAATGGTGATTACCATTTGATGTTTGTGGAAGGATGTACATTATTTACATACAGGAGGTAATTTGAGTGAGGGACCCTGGGAGGGTATGCCTTTAACGGCATGCAATATTTTTATTTGAACTGCTGTTGAGAGAATGAGACCATATTTTCCAGACTCACTGAGACCGTATAATATAGCAAACATATATAGTCAACATCTTATTCACATTAAAACATGTTATGTAATGCATGTAGACCTTGGGTGTGTTTAAGGTGATCTTGACACAGAGAGAGAAGGGTGGGAGGAGAGAGGAAGAAGGAAACAATGTAGTGAGGATCTCCTAGTTTCCACTTAGCATGATGTGCTATTTCAGGTGAGGATGCTAATTCTGTGGGAGAGAGTTTGAGTGTTAATTCCCGTGAGAGTCATTTTTCCTTAGAGAGCAGTTCTCTCCAGGTTCAGACATTTTGTCACCAGCCTTACAGTAGTTTGTTTTGGTTCATTGTCTTGCTGCATGATGAACTTAGTCCTGATGAATTTGGATGTATTTATCCGTAAATTGGCAGACAGAATGTTTCTGTTGACTTCTGAATTAATTCTGCTGCTACCACCATGAGTTATCAATAAAGATTAGTAAGCCTGTTCTAGAAGCAGCCATACAAGCCCAAGCCATGACCTCCACCATGTTTCACAGATGAGCTTGTATGTTTTGGATCATGAGCAAATCCTTTTTCTCCACACTTTGACCTGTTCATCACTTTGGTAGAGGTTAATCTTGTGGCTCATCTCTGTATTTCTTTGCGAATTCCAAACTGGCTTTCTAATTCTTACTGCTGAAAATTGGTTTGCATTTTGTGGTATGGCCTCTATATTTATGCTCTTGAAGTCTTTTTCGAACAGTGGATTGTAATACCTTCACCCCTGTGCTGTGGAGGTTGTTGGTGATGTCACTGATTGTTGTTTTGGGGTTTTACTTCATATCTCTCACAAAATTTCTGTCATCAGCTGTTTTCCTTGGTCTACCCACTCGGCGTCTGTTGCTCAGTACATCAGTTGTTTCTTTCTTTTTCAGGACATTCCAAATTGTTGTATTGGCCATGCCAAGTGTTTGTGCAATGCTCAATGATTGATGTTCCCTTTTTTCTGAGCTTCAAAATGGCTTGCTTTTCTCCCATAGACAGTTCTCTGATCTTCATGTTGGCTTATCCTTTTTAACAAGTCTTCACAGGTGAAAATGAAGGCTAAAACCAAGAGTAGATTTTCAGAGCTATTTATTGTTTAAACAATCAAACTAAAATGACACACCTGGGTAACAAGAAACACCGGTCAGACACATGTTCCAATATTTTTGCTTGCCTACATATTGGGCTGTCTGATACAAAATGTTCTATGTTCTATGTCACTTAACACATCTACAGTGGATGTTAGAAGTCTACACACCCCTGTTAAAATGGAAGGTTTTTGTGATGTAAAAAAGAAACTAAGTTCAATCATGACCTTTATTGTGCAATTGCAACATATAAATATCAAGTGTCAAACACCCAGAAATGTTTTTGGGGGGGGGGGACACATTCAAAAAAGAATCACATTGAAACTCATGTTAAATACTAATTAGTATACACCTGCCATCAATTAAAGCAACTGATTACCCCCAAATATAGTACAGCTGTTCTTATAGGATTTTCCTGACATCCAACTGGAAAAGCCATGGGCCACAAAGAGCTTACAAAGCATATACAGGATCTCATTGTTGAAAAATATAAATCAGGAGAGAGTTACAAAATAGAAATTCCAAGGCATTGGATCTACCATGGATCACTGTAAAGACAATAATCAACAAGTGGAGAAAATATGTCACGACAATGACACTACAAAGAACAGGACGTCCCTCTAAAATTGATGAGAAGATCATAAGAAAACTGGTCAGGGAGGCTGCCAAGAGGCCCACAGCATCATTAAAAGAATTGCAGCAATTTCTGGCAAGTACTGGTTGCTCCCTACGTGTGACGACAATCTCCCAAACTTCTCATATCTCTGGGCTCTGTGGTAGGGTGGCAAGATGGAAGCCTTTTTTAAACCAAAAAATAGATAAAATAAATGCATCCAATCTCCCAAAACCATGCGGAATAATGTGTTATTACAGCCATAATGTGGTCTTTGGCCATAATACCAAAATATATGTTTAGCACAAAAAAAAACACAGCACATCACCAAAAGAATGCTATCCCCACGGGGAAGCATGGTCATGGCAGCATCATACCTTGGGGCTGTTTTTCTTCGGCTGGAACTGGGGCATTAATCAGGGTGGAGGGAATAATGAATAGCTCCCGATACCAGTCAATTTTGGCACAAACCTTAAGGCTCCTGCTAAAACACTTAAGATGAAGAGGGATTTCACCTTTCAGCATGACAACGACAAAAGCAAACCTCCAGATCTACAAAGGAATGGCTTCAGCAAAAGAAGTTCAAGGTTTTGGAATGGCCGAGCCTGAGTCAAAAGGAGAACAGAATATTTCCAAAAGCTGTTTTAAATCAAAATACAGATGGATCCAAATATTTGGATAACTAAATAGATACAGATTCTGTATACAGTATATAGGTACCTATTTTATTACACCGGGAGAAAATGTATGATTGTGCTCCCATGCAATGCTTCTTTTTTTAGCCATGCACAATTTGTGGTTTGCACCGCACAGATCAAAGTGGCTCCTTCTCAAGTAAATGTTTGTTTGAGGATGTCATGACAGAGGGGAGGGTAATAAAACTACATGAAACGTATTGCTTAATTAAAGTCATGCTTATGCAGTTATACCGAAAGTCAAGTTTTTCAGCACTTTTCAGCACTGAAAGTGCACAGAGCCCTATTGTTTTCCTAAGGATTTTTTTTCAAGGTTTCAGGGGCTTTGGGAGCCCTTAACATGTTCAAAAACTCATGAATTTTGGCACACACGTCAGAGTTGCAAGTCATTACACCCGGGCAATGGGTACCCTTTACATGGTACAAAATCTTGATGCATATATCATATGCAACATACTTGTACGTATATGTACAAAACTCGGTACACATATTGTTCTCATCAAGCCAAACAACTTTCGTGCTGACAATCATTAGCTACACCCAACAGGAAGTCGTCCATTTTTAAACTTGGAAAATTGCATGCTGTGAACTTTTAAATACTCCTCCTAGCAGATTCATGTGATTGTCACCAAACTTGTTCAACATTATGCCAAGACATTGAGTATGTTAAATTGCTGAGGGATTTTTGATATCTCGAATGTTTCGCCATGGCGAAGCAATGAATTAATGGTGAAAAAAAGGAAACAGGAAGTGTCTCATATCTTCTGAGTGCATTGAGTGATTTAGATCAAACCTGAGCTGTATGTTTGATACTGGGGGCTGATCACATGTATGTGGCTATTGTGACTCACGGTCTTAGCACCACCAACTAGAAGCAGGATGTGTGAGACTTACAACAGACAGGATGCAATAATCCTCTTATATTTACCCAAATCGCCTCAAACTTGGTCAGAATAATGGCAAGACATGACTGATGTAAAAATATGAAAGGATTTTTGATATCTTAAATAGTGTTGCCATGGTAATTCTTCAAACATTAATACTCTTTTTGGGTGTTTTTAGTAAATGGTTTGCATTTATATAGCGATTCTTTAACCTTAGCAGTTCCAAAGCACTTTACACTGTGTCTCATTCACCCATTCACACTCACACACCAATGGTAGCAGAGCTGCCATGCAAGGTGCTAACTTGCCATCGGGAGCAACTCAGGGTTCAGTGTCTTGTCCAAGGACATTTCGGTATGTGGAGTCATGTGGGCCCGGAATCGAACCGCCAACCCTACGATTAATGGACAGCCTGCTCTACCAACTGAGCCACAGCCGCTGTTTTTGAGGCCCTTAAAATTTCATGAAAGTCATTAAACAAATCAGAGTTGTTGTCCATTAGGCGTAGGCAAAACCTAAGATATGGGTGTGGAGGGGAGGCTCTGTCGCGCCCCCTTTTGACTAAAGTGGTGTGGTCAGTTTTACCTACAGTCACCAAACTCAGTACATATATCATCAAGCCAGACAACTTTCAAAATAACAGTCATTAGCTTTGTCCAACAGGAAGTCAGCCATTTTGGATTTAATCTGGTTTTTTTTTTTGTTGTTGTTGAAAATTGCAGGATTTGCATTTTTAAATACTCCTCCTTGAGGATTCAATTGTCACCAAACTTGGTCAACATTATGGCAAGACATTCAAGATGCTAAATTGAAAAGGGATTTTTGATCTCTGGAATGGTTTTGCTATGGCGAGGCAATAAATGTATGGTGAAAAAAGGAAAACAGGAAGGGTCTCATATCTTGTGCATGCATTGAGTGATTTAGATCACACTTGAGAAGTATGTTTGGTCACGGGGGCTGAGCACATAGATGTGGCTATTGTGAGTCATGATCATAGTGCCACCAACTGGCAGCAGGAAGTGTGTCACTTAAAACAGGCTTTTAAATAGTCCTCTTATATTTACCCGAATCACTTCAAACTTGGTTAGAATAATGGTGAGACATGGCTGATGTAAAATTGTGAAAGAAGTCTTGATATCTTAAATAGTGTTGCCGTGGTAATGCATCAAACTTTAATAAAATTCTTTGTATATTTGGGTGTTTTACTCTACAGCACTCGCTTCACTATGCATCATTTTCATGCACCCACCTGGTGGCGATGTTTTTTTAAGTTTGTTCGTATACAGAGTAGGAAACACAGCTATATATTTTCTCCCCATCTAATAAAAGTGGGCATGCAGGTCATCCAATAGGCACCTATATACAGTGCTAAGAAAAATATTTCCTGATTTCTTTTCTTTTTGTGTATATCTCACAGAAATAGTTTCAGAAATTAAAACAAAATGAGTAAACACAAAATACAGTTTTTAAATGATAATGTTATATATTGAAGCAAAAATGTTATTCAATACCAACTGGGCCTGTGTGAAAATATATTTGCCCCCGTAGTACTTTTTATCCCCCCCCCCCAACATACAATACAATATATTTTCTATATGTCCCCCTTTAATGAACCCTGCCAACGGATCTGTCTTTTCTTCATCTATTCTATTTATTTATGTCTATTCCTTTTTAATATATTTCCATTTCTTAAGGAAAATAGGTGTGTGCCCCCCACTCCAATTGTACACTTGTGCCCATACTCAACCCACCCCAAATTACGCCCTTGACTGCAACACAGAACATTCATTATTAGCTACAATTCCCCGCAGGTGTGCATTCCTTAAATTCTCCAGCTCTGCTCTCCATTCACAACCAGCTCTCAAGAATGCCCCCGCTTCATGTAAGCAGCTTTCTCCATTGATATTTATGGAATTTGGCAGATGCCCTTATCCTTATATAGCAAAGAGGACATAAAGTGATTCCCCCGACGCTGATGTAAAGAACGAACATTACATCTGAGGAAGATTGTAATACATATTTTGCTCTCCGTTGCTTGGCTTTATTTCACAAAGTTCAATATTTGCTGTTGTGTTTGATTCCTTAACTTTATATCGTGGCTTGTGCGGCACTGTGTTACAATACTGGGGTTGCACTCTTACATTGTTTTAGAATGCTACTTTCTGTTAAACCCCCGTAATAAGCCGAGACAGAGGCTGTTTCTCAATTCTAAGAACGCAAAGAACGAACTTGCGTTCTCGTGAAGACCGGTCTTGCTGGTCTCTGTTACAAGCTACTTACATGTACAGGGGGTGTGGAAGCGGGGGCATGCTCAAGCGCCGGTTTGTGAATGGAGGGCTGAGCCAGACATGGTGAGTGGTAAGGAATGCACTCTTGTGGGGAATTGTACTAATGAATGTTGTGTTGCAGTGAGTGGAAGTAAGGATAAAAAGGAGAGAGATCGAGCGTCTCAAGAGAGAGCCGACCAACACAGAACCGTGTGTGTCTTTATTATATAAAACCGCTGAAAATCAAAAATGAAAGATAAATAATGGTGTCTTTTGAGTTGTTCCAAGCCTGCCTCCAGCTTCCTCATTCCCTACCCGAACCTGGGAATTGTTATGGGGGTAAAGAGTAACTGCTAAAACATAGAATATAAATGTAACCTCTGCTTTCATGTCTTAATCAGCTTTTTCACATATATATTGCCCCTGATAATCATAACTTGTACTTGGCGCTTCGTCCATTAGTGCAAATCAAATTGTGAAGGCCTCGCTCTTCCTGTTGCTTTTTTTTTGTCAACATCCGCTTGCACCACCTGCTGGTGGAGATGGATGAGCAGCAGCTGGAGTATGCTTAGAGTATGCTTCCATTTTTGAGAGTATGCTTCAGTACTCTACTGATTTTCTTGCAGTTCCCAGATGAGCAACATTTTTTTTGTTTGTTTTTTTTTTTTAATATAAAGAGTATGCTTCGAGAGTATGCTTCGGTACTCTACGGCTTTTCCTGCAGTTACAAGATTAATTAGCATTTTTAGGCATATTGCTTTGAGTTTTCTAAGACGCTTTCACATCTTCCTTGGTCTACCCATATGTTTTCCTCTTATAACCTTCCCATTTCGTTTATACTTGCACCAAATTTTAGACACAGCTGACTGGGAACAAACATATTTTGTCATACTCCGTGTTGGATTTCCTTCTTGAAGGAGTTTTATAGTCATTTCCATTGTTTCAATTGACAACCCTCTTGTTGGGGCCATGTTTCCTTACAAAAAGTCCAAGGTTAAGGTCTGCAAGTACTCTCTTTTAACTGAAGATTAATTAGCATTTTTAGACTTTTGCTGGCACTTGTTTTAGAAATGCAGATTACAAGGTGATTCCATAATTTTTTCCTCTACTTGATCTAGATAAAAAAAAATATGCGATTAATTAAAATTATTTCATTGAACTTGTTTGAGGTATGTTTCACAAAGCCAGAATGTTCAGCTATTAAACAAAAAATGTTTTGTGTCATATCTGTGATTTGTTTGTTTGCTACAAAGTAAAAAATCCAGGTGAACATCCTCTAAGTATGGTGATTTCCATAATTTTTTGCCAAGGGTTATACCATAGCCATAGTCATGCCGTAGCCTTTTCCCCACTCAAACTGAATTCACAGTGAAACTGGATGTCAATTTTGCCCTTGCAAACAAAGGCATGATACTTTTACCTCAGTTTACAGAATATAGACTATAATTTTAACATTCAGAAGCATATTGGACCAATTTCTATAGTGGGGAGTTTATTACAATCTCTATATTATTCCTAGGTACTTACAAGTTATCAAAATTGTCTTAGTTCAGTATTAGTAAACACAAAGTACAGTAGTAAGAAGCCCCTAACAATAATCATACTCATCTGGTACATTACATTTACATGTTATAATGTGCCAGATTACCTTTAGTAACTGATACAGGATAGGTTGTGGGTTCAAGAATTTAAACTCAGAATTTTCTATTCACTGTCAATGAACATTGGCAACTGGGATATTATTTCCCACTCCATTAATAATAATAAATAATAATAATAATTAGAAATTATTATAATAAAATAATACTGTAAGGTTTATACCTTTTGTTCCAGGTGGAGCATCGCTTGACTTGAACTCAGTGGAGCCTAAGCCAAGGCGTTGGATCTTAGATATGACGTGGCTAAACCTGGTACACCTGTCTAGTCTGCATCCCTTTACTAGACTCCTAGAACAGGTGGCATGCAATGAGCGGGCTTGGAGATGCTGGTTTGAGGAAGCAGCTCCAGAGGATGCAACACTTCCTGATGGATATGACAGTCTGTTGGATGCCTTTCACAAGCTATTGCTGATTCGAAGCTGGTGCCCTGACCGTACTATAGCACAGGTAGCATAGAATAAACAAAAATAACCCCTTAATTATTCCTAACATTAAATAACCATCACATAATTCCTCACATGCCATGTACAACTACTGCCAGGGAAAAAATCTGACCAATGTTAATTTAGTTAACCTGGGGGGGGAAATGGCAACTTGCCAAAATGGGTAGGAACCACAAAGAGCTAGACATTAACATTAGAGCATATCAATGAGAAAGCTGACAAGTTGTATACCTTTTGTAACACCTTCCTTCAATAGTGTATGATATGACTATATTAATAATCAATAGTCAAGAAAGCCAGCAATTTGTCCTGGTAGGGATTTAGCTATTTTATTTTATAAGCTGAATTTAATTACCATGAAAAGAGTAAGGCAGAAAGGTTGAATCTAATCATTCATTAACTGTCAGAGTCTAAAATGTTAGCTACATGTATCATATGGCTACCGCTATAAAAAGCATCCCTGAAATGAACTTGAACAGCTGATCAGCCACCAAGCTTCAGAATCACACTGCCTGTCAGATTCTGTCTGTCAACTACTTTCTTACTTCCCTAAGGAAGGCCCCTCACACACTTTACAGAAGGTGAAATTGAACTTGTTTATAGATTTAATAACATTAAAATGAATAACAAACAGAAAAATTAAAGTCATCTGGCTCATAATATTCAGGTTCCGAGCTCTGAGTACTTACAAGTAAGTCAGTTGATATATAAATAAGATGTACAGATGTGGTTAATGCCTCTATAATGCTGAGCAGAGAATAACATAGTGACAGTTTGCCAGACACACCTGTTTAGTCTCTATTTTTGGGCACTGCTGGTATTGCACAGGATACCCTTATACAGTGATGTCCAAACTAAAGCCTGCCACCATTACTGCAAAAGTCCTTAAGCCATTTTGAAAATAAAAATTTGGGGCCTCTATCAAGAGATTTATGAATGAATGTCCTTGTGAATGAAGATTCACAGAGTATCCCTACCACTTAAAACCGAATCTTAAAACAAATAGTTATGAGTCCCTTCACTTTTCTTTCTTCAAAGATTAATGTTAATTGCATTGAGCTATATCAAGTCACCAAGCTTTTGGGTAGACGTAAATAAAAGTATTGTTTTAATGCTTTGTCTATGTTTAATCTCGGACTGTTGTGATTTCTATATTAGGGGGGAAAAAAATTAGTTGCCCAAATTCCTTCTGGCAGGTCTGGATTTATATACATAAACTCCCCAGCCTTTATTTTAATGATAGGCCTTTTAGTAATTTATCAGACTGTTTTCCTTAAGAAATTACATACAATTTTCTCCCAGTGTTGATCTATTTATGTATTGTGTTTTTCGTGTACTCATTCATTCATTCATTCATTCAATAATGGTCAGAGCCATGGTAGATTTTTTTTTTTTTTTAAAGTAATAATTTTCTTTGTTTCTCTTTCTGTTATATTAGACCAGAATCTTTTTGTTTGTTTGTTTGTTTTTAAAAAAAACTATTATTAACTTGAATAGCTGTGATCTGAATTTTTAGAGATCAGTTTGTACATTTAACCACATTCATTACATTTATATTTGTAAAAGGATGTTTGTAAAAATCCTGACACAGGCCTATTATTTTTATGGCAGGCACGGAGGTATATCACAGAATCAATAGGACACAGATACGCAGAGGGTGTCATACTGGACATGGATGCTATGTGTACAGAGACTGACAAGAGGACACCAATTGTCTGCCTTCTGTCTATGGGTTCAGACCCCACTGAGAATATAGAGAGGTTGGCAAAAACAAAGGTATATCACCACACCAGTCAAATAAAATAAGATTTTTTATGGAATTATATATTATATTTATGGCACTAATTTACTAGTGCAAGAATGTATGTATCACTCATATATAAAATTTTTATTTTCTCTGCATGTCATAGAAAGCAATACATTAAATACGTTAACTTAAATATCCCCAAGGGTTTCATTTACAAAGTCAAATTTGTGCTTCTACCACATAACTGTATCATGAAGCACCATTAACACATGGCCAATGATTTGCATATTGTAATATTACATATTTCTAGTATCAATTAATTTTATCCTATGTCCTTTGTCATGTACTTGACAAATTCAGAGGATTATTCAGAGGATTCTCTACAAGGTCTTTTGTGGCAAATTAGGATTTTGATTAAAACCATTTAAAATCTGTAATGAAAATTAATGAATAAGATTTGTGATGAAGGTGTGAGCCCTGCAATTATTTATTTCTTAGTTTGTGTAGATTCTTTCTGAGTGAAGACCTTTTTATGGTAAGGGGATCAAAGTGATTTTTTTGAACTGTGGTGAAATACAGATAGAGCACATACAGTATATTTGTTTTAAAATCTCTGTCTGGCTGTTTCTCATTAGGCTATCCCACAATAAATAAATAGTAATAACTTATATAACTCACTTTAAACCTATTAAAACTGCATTATGATCTTATAGTTTAATAAGTTTATTTTTCTAAATATTTCACTTCAAATCAACAAGATATTTTACTTACAATTTAATTTTAGTAATTTTAAATGTATATTCATATTAAAATACACTATATGGCCAAAAGTTTATGGACATCTGATCATCATACCCATATGTGGGCCTTCCCCCAATCTGTTCCCACAACGATGGAAGCACACAGTCGTATTGGATGTCTTAAGATGCTGTAGCATTAAAATGTCCCTTCACTGGAATTAAGGGGCCAAGCCCAAGCAAGTCCCAGGATGACAGTGCCCCATGCACAAAGCCAGGTCCATATATATATATATATATATATATATATATATATATATATATATATATATATATATATATGGTTTGCTAAGATCTTCCTATGTACTCAGTCGATTTTAATGTTGGGTGGTGAGTAAATGCACAGCTCCAAGGTTGCTTGATTGCACAGATGTTGAAGGACAAACCAGGCTAGGCAATCATCAAACTTAATTTTTGATCTCATGAAGAATTTCACTTAAATTGAATGTTTCTTTAATGATTCTTGTTCATATTTACAGTCAGGTCCATGAGTATTTGGACAGTGACACAATTTTCATAATTTTCAGCTTTAATTCCATAGGTTTAACAAAAATATTGCATTAACCATTCAGTAATTACAGTGATTATTTGAGGTCCCTCCATTTTCACAGACAAACTAACATAATCATAAATATTATGATTATTTTTAATACTTGGATGCAAATTCTTTGCAGTCAATGACTGCCTTATGTCTGGAACCCACGGACATCACCAAATGCCAAATTCCTCCCTTAAGATGCTTTGCCGGGCCTTTACTGCAGTTGCCTTGAGTTCCTGCTTGTTTGTGGGACTTTCTGCCTTCAGTTTTGTCTTTAGTAAGTGAAAAGCATGCTCAACAGGGTTGAGGTCATCAGACATTTAAGAACATTAAAATGTTTTGCCTTAAGAAACCCTTAGCTGTATGTTTTGGGTGATTATCCTTCTATACTGTTAAGCACCATCCTATCAGTTTTGCAGCATTCGACTGAATCTGAGCATTCTATTTGCTTCTTAATTCATCTTGCTACTTCTATCAGCAGTCACATCATCAATAAACACCACTGACCCAGTTCCATTGGATGCCATCCATGCCCATGCAGCAACAATTCCTCCACCTTATTTGACTGATGTTGTGGTATGCTTTGGAGCATGAGCCCTTCCTTTCCTTCTCCATTCTCTTCTCTTCCCATCATTCTGGTACAAGTTAATTTTGCATCAGAACTGGTCAGGCTTTTTAAGAATTTTTTTTTTTTTTTAAACAAAGTCTAATCTGGAAGATGGCTAAACTGTGGCACATGGTTAGCAACAATACTCAAATAGGCTGTGGCATTCAAGTGATGATTTATTGTTATTAATGGGCCCAAAGTGTGCCAAGAAAACATTCCCCACACCATTACACTGCCATCACCAGCCTGTACTGTTGACACAATGCAGGTGGGCACCATGGATTCATGCTGGTGCCAAATTGTGACCCTACATGCTGTGTGCCTCAGCATAAATCAGACCAGGCTACATTTTTCCAGTCATCATTTGTCCAGTTTTGGTAAGCCTGTGCCCACTGCAGCCTCAGCTTTCTGTTCTTGGCTGACAGAAGTGGGACCTGGCATGGTCATCTGCTGTTGTTGCCCATCCACCTCAAGGTGTTGTGTATTCTGCTCAACACAATTGTGGTGTGAGTGGTGTTACAACCATTCCAGACTCCAGTTTGGGCCTTCCTGCCCTGTCTTGGTTGCTGCTCCCTCAGCTTTGTGTGCTGCTTCCGCCCCAAAGATGACATCATCAAATGGGTGACACTATTTAACGGTGACAGAAACCAGTGCTATCTGCTTCGTTTTGCTGATGCTCACTCATTTTGCCTTTTTGGGTATGCTTGTTAGTCTGCTCTGTATTTTTCTTGTGATGTTTCCAGTTTTTGAACTGTGACCCTGACACTGAGCTTGATATGCCCTTTGATTCTAGATTTGTATATGTCAAACATTGTATATATTCATTGTTTGTGTGTGTGTGTGTGTGTATGTACAGTATCTCACAAAAGTGAGTACACCCCTCACATTTTTGCAAATATTTCATTATATCTTTCCATGTCACAACACTGAAGAAATGACACTTTGCTACAATGTAAAGTAGTGAGTGTATAGCTTGTGTAGCAGTGTAAATTTGCTGTCCCCTCAAAATAACTCAACACACAGCCATTAATGTCTAAACCACTGGCAACAAAAGTGAGTACACCCCTAAGTGAAAATGTCCAAATTGGGCCCAAAGTGTCAATATTTTGTGTGGCCACCATTATTTTCCATCACTGCCTTAACCCTCTTGGGCATGAAGTTCACCTGATGAAGTGCATCTGTCCTGATATACTTCTCAAGTGAATTAAATGTGTGTTTATCTCATGGGTAAACAGACAGATAATCAACAAAAAGACAAAACATGAAACGAACTCCAGGGAGAGCTAGGATCTGCTGCATCACCTCTTGATTGTCCTGGGGCCTGTTTCAGTTGGCACCATAGCATGGGTTGAAACCCAAGCAGACAGCATCAAAAAGGGCAAATCAATGTAGAGAACAATTGGAAATCAAAACCAAAAATGTGCTGTGCACTGAGGAGATTTGTGACAGTTGCATGGTTGGGTGGGTCTTCCTCCATGGCTGGAGTCTGCCCTCCAAAGTGCCCCTCCTCCCTCCTGTGGCTAAATATTGTAGAGGTTACTCTAACTGTACTGTGCCCTGTGTTTTCTTACTGTACTGTGCACTGATTGCTGCTGAGCCTGCTCCATGAAATGAAGCACTGGACTTGAATTTGAGTTTACCTCCCATTAGCTCTCATTCTCTTTTTTTTTCCTCTCTAATTTGGTCACCTGTCAATTACCACCCACTAGCCTATGATACAACAGCTACAAACTGGGGAGAGTGAAGGCTAACACATGCTTCCTCTGAGACAGCCACATCGTTTTAGTGTTTATTGGGTGGATTGTGATGGATGTCAAAGGAATTTGACATATGTGCAACCACAGCTCTTGGGGGAGAGAGAGCAAATTAAAATTGTTGAAATGTTTTTAAAGTACTATTAAAAAATTAACAAAAGTATTTTTAAGTTTAAATATGTGTCACGTATTGGCAGGTGAAGACTGATGCAAAGGCTTTTATTGAGAGGCAGGCAGACAAATCCAAAACAAATATCAAAAACGTCATAAACAGGCACAGTGTCAGGCGATCAGCAAACAGGCAAAAGTAGGCAAAACCAGAATCATAAATGCGAAGACAATAAATAGGATTAAAAACCATGCATAAAGAATAGAACTTTGTTGTAGTGGGCGGCTGTGGCTCAGGTGGTAGAGTGGGTTGTTCACTAATCATAGGGTTGGCAGTTTGATTCCCGGCCCACATGATTCCATATCCCAAAGTGCCCTTGGGCAAGACCTCAAGTTGCTCCCGATGGCAAGCTAGCACCTTGCATTTTTTAACCACTAAAGTTAAAAAAGCACTATATAAGTGCAGACCATTTACCTTGTTTACCTAACATTACTTTGTTGTAGACTACTGGCTGCAAAACACAGAAACAATAGTTCATGATGTAACAATGAAACCCGAGAGCATAACTACTCAAACTAATCAAAGGGGGAAACAGAAAATTGTATGGACAATGATGAAACATTAGGGAAACAACCAATCACAATACACGGGTGGAGAACAGAAACCAAGACAAAACACATGTGGCAAAGAAAACAATGACATGACAACCCAGAATGCACTCAGCACAAAGGGAAATTCTGTGACAATGTGCATAAAAAAAAAAAAAAAACACACACAGTAAGGTGGATGGGATGCATTTTTTTTTTTTATTTTTTTTTTACAGTGAGTCACAGCTAGTCTTGATTTAAATGCTGGAAAAATAGAAGCTCATCAGTTCCAAGACACACAAAACTAAGAAACTGGCTGTCAATAGTCATTAATGAGTGCTTCATTCTTATTTGTTATGTATTGTAATAAAGCCTGTTGTACGGTCAACTTCAGAATTATTGGCAAAGTTGGGTAAAAATGTTTGTATGCATTTGTATACGAATGCAAAATGCATAAGTAGCTTAGGTTTTTGTGAATAAATGAATGAATCTGCTGCTGCAGCACCCAAATTTCTCAAAATTGGTGATCATTAGAGAACATCTATCTACTGATATACCTAACATCTATCTGTCTATCTTTCTGTCGATCGGTCTGTCTATCTACAGTCAGGTCCATAAGTATGATACAGATGAAGCAGATACTAACTACGTTTACATGGACTGCAGTAATCTAATTATTGACCTTTACTCTGAGTAAGACAATATTGTGATTAAGGTGTTTACATGAGTCACTTTTAGAATACTCCTTTCAAGTACCCGTTTTACATGTTCTAGAACATAGTTTGATTAACAGCACACGTCATTACTTCACCACGCCATGCCGTTCGACGTTCCCTCCAGAATTTCACCTATCAACATACAGTTCGTCTTCGTTGTGGTACCGTATACGGTTTTGGGTGTTTTTATAAAAAAATTTTACGAACGCTTCAAGTGTGGTTAATTATTTGTCATGCTATACGTGGTAATAGACAACTGCTTGAAGTCATGGGCGGCATCCCAAACCGCGTACTTACCTACTATATAGTAGCCGAGATACATGTCTTTCTCCTACTATAGGCCTATAGTAGGTAAGTACCCGGTTTGGGATGCAGCTGTGCTCTCTTGTTTGCCGTAAAACGGTTGAGCACTGCCGTGTGTGTACGTGTCCTGTCGCAAAATGTGGTGAAAACTCTCACACGAGGTTAATAATGTGATTAAGGTGTGTACATGTCTGTAATACACCTCGATGATGTGACTAAAACAGGAGTACTCCACATGTGTTAATTCGATTTGTCTTTACTTCGAGTATGACTTCAATCAGATTAAGGTCATTAAAAATTGCTGTTTACATGCTAGTTTCTTAATCAGAGTATTGTCTTAATCGTGTTAATATTGGATTATTGTTGTCCATGTAAACGTACTGACTGACACAATTTTTGTCAAGTTGCCTCTGTACAGCACCACAATTGATTTGAAATGAAGCAATCAAGATGCCATTGAAGTTTAACAGAAATATTGCAGTAAATGTTTAGGAATTACAGCCATTTTTTACATTTTCAAAGGCTCAAAAGTAATTGGACAATTGATTGATAAGCAGTTTTATAGCCTGGTTTGGGCCATATTTCCTTTTATTTTGTTACAACTTAAGGAGATAAAGGTCTGGAGTTGATTCCAAGTGTTGAATTTGCATTTGGTAGCTCTTCATTGGGAACACTCAATGTGCAGTCCAAAGAGGTGTTGATGCAAGTGAAGGAGGCCATCATTAGGCTGGGAAAAAAACAAGCAGACCTATCACAGAGATAACAGAAATGTAAGGAGTGGCCAAATCAACAATTTCGTACATTCTTAAAAAGATTCAAAGTATTGGCAAGCTCAGCAACACCAAAAGGCCTGGAAGACCACAGAAGACAACTAAAGTGGATGATCAGAGAATTCTTTCCTTGTTGAAGAAAAACCACTTCACAACATGTAACCAAGTCAAGAACACTCTGGAGGAGGTAGGTGCATCATCCTTAAAGTCTACAATCAAGCCTTCATGAGGATTTATCTTAATATGCATACTACAGGTAACACTCAAGAATAGAAAGGCCAGATTAGACTTTGCTAGAAAACATCTAAAAAAGCTTGCACAGTTCTGGAACAAGATTTTTTGGACAGATGAAACCAAGATTAACTTGTACCATAATGATGAGAAGAGTATGGAGAAGGAAAAGAAGGGCTCATGATCCAAAGTATACCACATCATCTGTCAAACATTGTGGAGGAAGTTTTATGGAATGAGCATGTATGGCGCTCAATAGAACTGGGTCACTGGTGTTTATTGATGATGTGACTGCTGAGAGAAGTAGCAGGATGAATTCTGAAGTGTATAGAGCTATACTATCTGATCAAATTCAGTCAAATGCTGCAAAATTGATAGGATGGCACTTCACAGTACAGATGGATACAGTACGACCCACTAAGTCGGGATGTCACGAGAACCGATTGTCAGACAGTGTTTGATAACGAAAATATCCCCTTCTCTCTCTTTTTGCCATTATCAGCCAGAGGAGGATGTCCCCCAGGAGAGTTTTTAATTTTATTTTTTTAATTTTATTTTTATACCACACCATGGTATCAACTTTGGTATGGAATATCGTGTATTTTTGGTGGTATCGGTACCGACTACTAGATTTTTGGTATCGTAACATCCTACCACAAAGTACATCAAAAGTAATTCAAGAGCTTGTTAAGGCTAAGAAATGGAATGTTCTTAAATGGCTGAGTCAGTCACCTGACCTCGACCCAATTGAGCATGCTTTTCACTTACTGAAGACAAAACTGAAGGCAGAAAGACCCACAAACAAGCAGCAACTGAAAGCAGCTGCAGTAAATGCCTGCCAAAGCAAAGGAGGTGCTTGACTGACTCAGCATGTCCATGAGTTCCAGACTTTAGTCACTGACTGCAAAGGATTTGCATCGAAATATTAAAAATAATTCTAATATTTATTATTGTTAGTTTGTCCAATTTCTTTTGAGCCTGTGAAAATGGCAGGATTATGTAAAAATGGCTATAATTCATAAATGGTTAATGCAATATTTTTGTTGAATCACTTGAATTAAAGCTGAAACTTGAATTAAAGCTCTACACTACCATTAAACTTTGATATGAAATCCATTGTGGTGGTGTACAGAGGTGAAATTGCAAAAATTGTGCCACTGTCCAAATACTTATGGAACGGGCTATAGATAGATAGTTTGATTCAATTCAATTTTATTTGTATAGCGCTTTTAACAATAGACATTGTCCATTGCAAGTGACATCCAATGGATGAGAACTCCAATCAGAAGTAGGATGGATTGGGCAGGTCTGGAGAATACAATGGGTCAGGATCACTGGTGTCTCAGGAGCATCATGTGTAGCTCGACAGAGAGAGAGAGAGGGAAAGAGAGGGAGAGATTATTAGTTATGCTTTTTGTCCCGTAATAGTTAAGGACAATGTACTTTGCATGAGTGGAATTAGGGACTGTGGCAAGACGAGCTATGGCAGCATAACTAAAAGGGAGAGCCAGAAGGTAACACAGACATGTGTTCCCAACAATCTATGCCTGTGAGCCCTCTAGATCTACTTCTTTACCCAAGAAAAAAATATTCAAAAATATATATATTTTTTGGACAAAACAAATGTTTTCAGCCTAGACTTGAACACTGAAACTGTGTCTGAGTCCCGAACATTAATTAGAAGGTTGTTCTATAACTGTGGGGCTTTGTAAGAGAAATCTCTACCCCCTGCTTTAGCCTTCCCTATTCACTATATAAGTAGGTGTGATGGATCATAAAAGACCAAAAGTTCACTCAAAAACTGTGGTACAAGACCATTTAGTGCTTTATAGGTCAATAGTTGTATTTTATAATCAATGCGAAATTTTACTGGGAGCCAGTACAGTATGGATAAGATATGGGTGTTGTGGTCATATTTTCTGGTGCTAGTAAGGACTCTGCAGCTGCATTCTGGACTAACTGGAGCTTGTTTATGTACCTATTAGAACATCTAGACAGTAAGGCATTACAATAATTCAACCTAGAGGTAACAAAAGCATTAACTATTTTTTCTGCATCGTGTAGTGACATTGTATTTCCTATCCTAGTAATATTATCTAGATGAGCTTCAAATGAAAGACTCAATAATCACACCAAGTACTTTTACTGCTACACATGATAAAACAGAAAGGCCATCCAGAGTTACTATGTAATCAGAAAGCTTAGTTCTATTTGCATGTGGTCCTAGTACAAGTACTTCTGTCTTGTCGAAATTAAGTAAAAGGAAGTTAATAAGCATCCAGTGTCTAATGTCCTTTACACATTCCTCAACTTTATTGAGCTGGTGTCCGTCATCTGGCTTTGCTGTAACATTCAACTGTGTATCATCAGCATAACAGTGGAAGCTAATACCATGTTTACAAATTATTTTACCCAGAGATTGCATATATAAAGAAAAGAGAAGTGGGCCTAAAACAGAACCTTGTGGAACACAAAACCTGACTTCAGTATGCATTAGGGTTTCATGATACCATAAACATATCTTATGATATTATACCAGCTGAAGTATCACAATACCAAGTAGCATCAGGATACCATGCAATATTGTCTTAATTCATAATTCAAAGCTACAAAATGAACCAAATTTACAGAAATACAGTACTGTGAAAAAGTTTTAGGCACCCTATTTTTTTAATACAAACTTTGTTATAGATCTTTTATTTTATGAATCCTACATTCTACATCAAGTCAGTACAAAAAACATTTTAGATTCTACTGTCTACGGAATGTATAATGGTGCCAGGTGGTAATGTGTCCATGCTCTGTCTAGTTTCCTGTTCCTAGTTTCATGCTCTAGTTAAGAGTGTTCATGCCAGAGTTTAAAGCGTGTTAATACCATAGTTAGGAGAGTGTTCATGTCATAGTTTGAAGAGTGTTCATGTCGTAGTTTGAAGAGTGTTCATGTCGTAGTTAACTG
This sequence comes from Ictalurus furcatus, assembly GCF_023375685.1. NCBI lineage: Eukaryota > Metazoa > Chordata > Actinopteri > Siluriformes > Ictaluridae > Ictalurus > Ictalurus furcatus. The sequence continues at coordinate 6,006,613 of NC_071255.1, read as the reverse complement.
AGTGTTTGTGCCATAGTCAAATGAGTGTTCATGCCTGAGTTAAAGGAGTGTTCATGCCTGAGTTAAAGGAGTGTTTAATGCCTGAGTTAAATGAGTGCTTAATGCCTGAGGTAAAGGAGGGTTTATGCCTGAGTTAAACGAGTGTTCAATGCCTGTGGGAAATGAGTGTTTCATGTCATAGTTGTGTTCTAATGCAGTGCTTTATGCCTCATTCCTAGTTAAAGGATAAGTGTTTAAGTTTCATGTCCTTTTGCTTAAGTCTAAATAAAGACGTCACTCCTGCTCTTACTTCATGTTTTGAGTCCTGTTTCGTAATATAGGCAATACTGGCCACTGTCTTATAATGAAGTATCTAAGGTTTATCCAAAGAGTCACTAGATTTGTCATTTTTCAGGTGAAGTTGCTAAAGGAGTCTGAGAAGTGTACTGGAGCTGTCTCTGTCAAAATGAGTGAGTGAATAGTGGGAGGAGAGGGAAAGACTGCACTGGGGTGTCATATTTTGAGTGAAAGAATTCTATTCATGTTCTATCGAAAACACTTTAAAGTTATTTAGTGGTTTCATATTTATTAACTTTTTATACTTCAAGCACTACTAGATAGAAAATGGCTATTTTCCAGGTTTTCCAGTACTTAAAGTTCAAAAAGCCAAATTCAAGCACTTAAAGCACCTTGTATGAACCCTGATTTTAGTATTTCAACACAGCGGTTATCATAACATTAGCTTGCTTACTAGCAACACAGCTAATTTTATTATTTACACACAATGCATTACAGCATACTGTTAGCTCACTTGGTAGCAATCAGGAAATCTTTAAAGATTGATGTAAAGAATTTAGGTTAAATGAAGTGTCACTAACCTTTGTGTATTCTGCAAAAGCATTCGGGTGTTGTTTTAGCGAAAATAGTATTAATTTAGGTTAAACGAAGTGTCACTAACCTTTGTGTATTCTGCAAAAGCATTCGGGTGTTGTTTTAGCGAAAATAGTATTAACTGCAGCACATACAGCATTACATACGGTACTACCATATTGACGATACTACTGAACTTATAACATTAAGTCAAACAAAACCTGAGCCAGGAGAGGGCTGTTCCCTCAACAACATTTTCTAGTCTATCAAGGAGAATAGTATGATCAGTGGTATCAAAAGCTGCACTAAGGTGAAGCAACATCCACAAGCAAGTAGACACAACCCTGTTCAGAGAACAGTAGTAGTTCATTTACCACTTTAACCAGTGCTGTCTTTGTGCTTTGATGAGGCCTAAATCCTGACTGATTTTGTGAATGTTATTCCTATGTAGGTACAAGCATAGCTGCTGCGTTACTACCTTTTCTAAGATCTTTGAGATAAAGGGGAGATTTGATATTGGCGTATAGTTGCACAATTGACAGGGGTCAAGGTCAGGTTTTTTAATCAGTGGTTTGATAACTGCTAGGTTAAATGATTTAGGTACTAATTGCTAAGGGAAGTGATTATTCTTAGAATGGGGTTGATTACTTCTGGAATTATGTTTGAAGAAACATTTAGGTAAGGGATTTAGTATACAAGTTGATTATTTTGATGATAAAATTAGTGAAATTAGTTCGGTTTCTCGTAGGGGAGTAAAACATTCTAATCATTGATCTGATATTGTTATATTATTATCTACAGGGTTAGTTATAAAACTGTCTGGTTTTAAATTAATAGTCAGAATTATCTGTCTAATATTTTCAATTTTCCAATGAAAAAAATCACATCATGAAATCATCACTGCTATATAATGGTTGTGTCCATGTTTCTGGTGTGGTCTTATTCCTAGTTAATTTTGCTAAAGTATTAAATAAGAATCTATGATTATTTTTGATATCTTCAATTAGGGTCTCCACCCTAATTGAAGATATCAAAAATAATCATAGATTCTTATTTAGAGAGATCTGCTGCTCTCTGAAAATCTCTCTGCTGGCAGCAGAGAGATTTTCTATAGTTCAGCAGGCTCTCCTTCCATGCCGTATGAAATACTACCAATTTTATTTGATGCCCTTTACATTCTAATTTTCAAGTAGTCTGTTTAAAGGTGCATGTCTGATCGTTATACCAGGGTGCTAGCATTTTTTCTTTAATTATTTTTCTTTTAAGTGGAGCTAGCTTATCTAGAGTGTAGTGGAACACTGACACCTAAGCATTCCGCCTGATCAAGTTGTTTGGGGTCAGATGGTGATCCATTTATAGTTGATAGTATGGCAAGGTCTTATGATTATATTATGATTAAGACACATTTTAAATATGATGAGATAATGATCTGAGATGGCTTCAGACTCCAGAAATGTGACTGTATGTTCTATATAATCTGTATGTTAGTATTAGGTCACCACCACCACCATTATGAGGGGGTCCTATTACTGCCTGATTGACCCCTAGTGAATCTAGAATGGACACAACCACTGTTCTCATAGGTTCTTCTGTGTTATCAAAATCAATATTAAAGCCTCCAACAATTAATGCTTTGTCTAAAGAAACAACAAGGTTCGAGATAAAATCTGAAAATTCACAAAAGAATTCAGAATATGGGCCTGGGGTTCTGTTAATAATAATTTGCAGAATCGACTCTGTAGACTTATTTTTTGTGGCTTTTGTGGCTTATGTTATGTTAGTATAAAGAACTTCAAAAGTGTTGAATTTATGAATAGATTTTTGTCCTAGTTTTTGTCTGGATCATCATTATAAATGAGTGCAACACTTCCTCCTCTGCCAGTTAGACGCGGCTGATGTATATAACTATATCCAGGAGGACTAGATTCATTTAATGTACTCATTTGGTTTAATCCACATTTCTGTTAAACACATTACATTAAAATCCTGATCAGTAATTGTTTCATTAACAATAAGTACTTTAAACGATCTAAGAGGTCTCATATTTAACAGTCCTAGCTTCAGATAGTAGGTGCTGGCTATGCATTCAGTATGATCTAATTTTATGTTAATTAGGTTATTAAAACAAACTTTCTGAGTATTACTACATTTCTGCTTAGCTCGGGGAACAGACACAGTCTCAATATTTTGGGAGCAAGGTGATGCTAGCAGCTAGCTATCAGATGGACAGTTTAGCCTGCTTGTCAGCCTGCTTTATTAGCCAGAACCTGGCCTTGGTTCTGGATTGTCACCATGAAATTAGCACCTATTACCTTCCAAATGTGGATGAATTGTCGACAGTGGTGGAAGTGTCTGATCATCTGCCACTTTGGCAGGTATATTTCTCACACAAGTAGGGCTTACAAAAATAGATATCTAAATTTGCGCAATTTAGTTGCACCCGTTCATCCCTCGGTGTTCATGATTACCATTGGCCTAACAAACATTAAATTTCACTTTGGAAGTATAAGTGAAGAAAAAACAAAAACCCGGAAGTGTGAAATTAATAAATTTTCTGTTGCGTTCATAAAATAACTCCCGCCTAACAGCTTGTGAAAACCATTATTAGCCTGTAATGGGAAAGGATTGATGTGTTCTTATGTATGATTGAATATTTGAGGGTTTTAAACCTATTTAAATTTAATGAATGCATGTATGCAGATGAGTGTAACACTTCTCAGGTTCAGGTAGGGAATGAGGAAGCTGGAGGCAGGCTTGGAACAACTCAAAAGGTGCTTTATTTATATCGTTTACTTTATCTTTCCAGCGGTTTTAATTTCTACACAAGCGCACACACGCGTGCAAACACACGGCTCTGTGCTGGTTGTCTCTCTAGCTCACTCTCGCTTCTTAGGGAGGCAACTGGAAGCAAAGACACAAACAAATTAACTTTCAATAATTACATGCAGGTGAGTATCATCATTTGTTACCTGCCGGTTCGACTGGCATTCGTCTCGTCAGGCGATGCTTGACCACGCCCCTGCTGCCACAATGACTTTTTATGAATACTTTCACAAATTTTTTTTTTTACTTTTTGTGTATCAATTATAGAATTTAAAGCAATGCTGTGAGTTTCTGTTTTTGTGAGGTGGCTGGTAGAAATTCTGAGTGGCTGGTGAAAAAAAAAAAGATAAATTACCAGCCACTGTGGCAGGTGGAGGAAAATGTTAATTTCATACTCTAATTGTCACTGAGTAACTAGGCCTGTTCTAAGACTATGTGCTGTGCTGCAAGAAATGAGAGCAGCACCTTCCTGAGTGGGACCATCCCACCCTAACAGGTCAGCCTTGCCCTCAAAACAACTCCAATTATTTATAAAGCCCACATTATTTTCGGTGCACCACTTGGACTTCCAGAAGTTCAACGACCATAACCTACTGTGAGCTACATTGCTATGCCACACTGATGTCAAAGCTGTCTATCTGTAGATAGTCAAATGTCTGATTTTCTGTGGATTTAGCTGTGTTTTGGATTATTGTCCTGTTGGAAGATCCAACCAAGAGGTAGTAGTTTCTTGGCAGAGTCAGCAAAATCTCCTGGTGCTTTATGAAGTCCATGATGTTTCACAAGGCCTGTTGTGCCCAATTTTCCAAAAAGTTGAACACTACCAAGTTTTAAAGTCAAATACTTACATCAGCTTGTGGATGAAGAAAAACACAAAGAACCATGAGTGAGAAAAGCAACGGTCCAAGTTTATTGTTCACCAACACGAGATCCACACAGTGACATATCCCAAAGTGATCTGAATTCCTTTTAGGCTTCCTTTTTATACAGTTTGCTATCCCTTGGGTCTGCCTCCTAATTTGCCCTTTCCCAATATGTATGAGTTTTGGTTTCTTCCGTTCCCAGTATGTTTACAGTTAAAGCTTTTTTCCAGCCCAATATGTTTTCGTTTCTGACTTTCTCAAGCCCTATATGTTTATACTTCAGGTTTTTCTCATGCCAAGTTCCCGTTTTCGATTTTTTTCCACCCATTCCCTTAAATTCGGCTGTTTTCAATTTCCCTTTTCTTAAACCTATTCAATTTCCCTTTTCTTTTAACTATTTTTAATACTTAACAACTTTGTTGTTTTTGTAGAGTGTTCTCTGTCAGGCTATTTCCATGGGACAAGGACAGGAAGTTCATGCACAAAGGCTGCTGACCCAATGCATGTCAGAAGGAGGCTGGTTACTGCTGCAGAATTGCCATCTTGGTCTGGACTTTCTGGATGAACTTCTAGAGTCCCTCACTACTGCAGAGACTGTCCACGACAATTTCAAAGTCTGGGTGACTACAGAAATACACACAAAATTTCCCATCAATTTCCTTCAGTCATCAATCAAATTCACTAATGAGCCTCCTCAAGGTATGTACTTTGTCCAGTTAAAATATATTTGTATGTTTGTATGTATCACAATGGTCACCATGTTGAGGTTTTCATTTATTAATGAGTAAGAACACTGTTCTATTCATTTGATCTAGGGCCCTATTCATATTTGTATTAAGTGTGCATAGGTTTGTATTCAGAGATAGCCATGCATAGTGAGAATTTAATACTGAAATTGTACACATTAGTATTATACAGTCATGTGAAAAAATAAGTACACCCCATGGACATAAGTATTGGACATAAGTATCAACATTTTTTCAATAAACTATTTCCTATGAGGCTATTCACATGAAATTTTCACCAGACATTAGTATTAACTCAGGATATCCATACGTATAAAGAATTCACAACATTAATGTTCAGAAATAAAGTTGTGTAATAAAGTGGAATGACACAGGAAAAAAGTATTAGACACGCTAAGAAAAAGCAGTTCTACAAGGACTAAGTAAGGCAAGGAACCAGCTGAAAGTAATTATACCTCATATCTGTGCAAATTAACTAAGGTTGTGGATGCCTATGGGATTAGTAAGGGATTTAAAAAGATCTCCAAATTATTTGAAATACATAATTCCACTGTAAGGAAAATCATCTACAAGTGGTGCAGATTTCAAACAACTGTTTGTCCATGACTGCCCTTACCAGCAAATTCAGCCCATGAGCAGACAGTCTGATGAAAAAAAAAAAGTCTCCAAGAACCCCAAAATTTAATCACTGGATCTGCTAGTAAGTCTTGTAACTGTTGATGTCAAAGTGCATGCTTCTACAATCAGAAAGAAACTGCACAAATTTGAACTGCATGGGAGGTGTGCAAGGAAAAAGCCTCTGCAAGACTACAGTTTGCCAATGAGTATATAGGCAAAGACCAGGCCTTTTGGAATAATGTGCTCTGGACAGATGAAACAAAGATAGAGTTGTTTGGCCAGAGTAAGAGCAGACATGTTTGGCGCTGACCAAAGACAGCTTTTCAAGAGAAGCACCTCATACCAACTGTGAAGCAGTGGTAGAAATGTTATGGTTTGGGTTTGCTTCGACTTCCTCAGCGACTGGACAGCTTGCATTCATTGATTCAACTATGAATTCTGCATCATATCAAAGAGCACTTGAAGACAATGTGTGTAACAATAACAAACACAGGGCTTTTTTTTCATTTCATGCTGATAATATGAAACTAGAACAAATAAATAAATATCGATAGCCCTCTCTCTTTCTCTTTCTTTTTTCTTGCTCTCTCTCTCTCTCTCTCTCTCTCTCTCTCCAATAACTGCATATCAATGACTTAAGCCTCCGATTTGCCTCGTGGCCGCATTACATGTACCACCTTGGGTGTGCATAATTTTTCTAATAATTCAACAGCACATCGTCAATTATTCCTCACTTATTTCTGGAAAATCTAAATTTTCTGTCAGTTTGTTTCTTGTTAAATTTGTGTAACATTTCAGTTATTTCAGTTAACTTGGCAAAGTGATATAGAACTGTAATATGGTCAAGACTTGACTAGAACTACTTTAGCTGTGCATTTACTGAAAAATAATTGCACACCTCAGAATGTCTGTCAGAATCAAGAATTCAACAGTGCTGTGGTATACAGTGTCCACCACAAATATTGGCACCCTTGGTAAATATGAGCAAAGAAGGCTATAAAAAAATGTCTTTGTTGTTTAACCTTTTGATCTTTTGTTTAAAAATTCCCCAAAATACCCTCTCATGGATATCAAACAATTTCAAACAAAACACAGGTTTATAAAAATAAAATCTTTGTTAAATATAGGTGTGAAACAAATTATTGGCAACCTTTTAGTCAATACTTTGTGCTACCTCCCTTTACCAAGATAACAGCTCTGAGTCTTCTCCTATAATGCCTGATGAGGTTGGAGAATACATGGCAAGGGATCTAAGACCACTCCTCCATACAGCATCTCTCCAGATCCTTCAAACGCTGGTGGACTCTCCTCTTCCGTTCACCCCACTGGTTTTCTATGGGGTTTCAAGTCAGGGGACTGGGATGGTCATGGCAAGACCTTGATTATATGGTCAGTAAAACAATTTTGTGTTGATTTTGATGCATGTTTGGATCATTGTCTTGCTAGATCCAACCATGGCCCATTTTAAGCTTTCTGGCCTCTGCCATTCAGCTTTTCATTTTATATCTGTGGATATTTGATAGTCCATGATGCCATGTATGCTAACAAAATGTCCAGGTCCTCTGGCAGAAAAACAACCCCAAAACATTAAAGAACCACCACCATATTTAATCGTGGGCATGAGGTACTTTTCCATATGGCTACCTCTCTGTGTGTACCAAAACCACCTCTAGAACCCAATCCCATTTGAAGTTCCAGTAGTGTCTGGTAAACTGAGGATGCTTGAGTTGGTTTTTAGATGAGAGTAGAGGTGTTATAGCCTCTTCCCATTTTGTGAAGCTCAACAACCTTTTGCCGCGCATCACAGCTTGGTCCTTGGTCCTACCCATTGTTATGAATGAGGGAATTTGGCCTATGTGTTACCTCATATTTATACCCCTGTGAAACAGGAAGTCATGGTTAAACAATTTCCTGTTCCTAGTCACCCGTGTACAAAAAAAATTAAATATCAATGGGACTAAACTTCAAGTCTATTTTTCTCATATGAATTCATACAGGTGCCAATAATTGTTGTACATCTACTTTTAACAAAGTGATTTTTTATAAACCTGTGTTGTGCGATTGTTTGATATCCATGAGAGCAGAGTATTTTTGTGAATTTTGTTAACAAAAGGTTAAACAATAAAGACAATTTTTCACAGCCTTCTTTATTTTTATATATATATATATATATATATATATATATATATATATATATATATACACACACACACACACACACATATATTAGAGATGCACCTATGTATCGTCTGATGATCGGTATCGGTCGATAAAGGCTATTTTTCCTGCTATCAGCTATCCGCCGATAGTTTAAAAACATCCGATGGTCAGGGCCGATTATATCCTGTCATTTAAAAGAGGGCGGGGAAACACATCGATTTCGTGCTGTGTGTAAAGATGATGTCTCTTGTGTGGAATGACGACAAAACTGCAGTTTGTAAGCTCTGTAATCTCTGCACTGGTAAAATTTTATAGGAAATGGGAAACGTGAGTCCCTGTTGATACCGTTGAATTTAAAGGGCCAGTACACCATAGATTTAAATGAGTGACAAAAAAGGTATGTATTGCAAAGAAAAATATTTGTAGAGTACTATATTTCTTATGCAGTTAATGTTAATCAGTTAATATCATCAAAAAAGAAAGTTTATATTAGGCCTATACAGTATCTCACAAAAGTGAGTACACGCCCTCACATTTTTGTAAATATTTGATTATATCTTTTCATGTGACAACACTGAAGAAATGACACTTTGCTACAGTGTAAAGTAGTGAGTGTACAGCTTGTATAACAGTGTAAATTCGCTGTCCCCTCAAAATAACTCAACACACAGCCATTAATGTCTAAACCGCTGGCAACAACAGTGAGTACACCCCTAAATGAAAATGTCCAAATTGGGCCCAAAGTGTCTATTTTGTGTGGCCACCATTATTTTCCAGCACCGCCTTAACCCTCTTGGGCATGGAGTTCACCAGAGCTTCACAGGTTGCCACTGGAGTCCTCTTCCACTCCTCCATGACGACATCACGGAGCTGGTGGATGTTAGAGACCTTGTGCTCCTCCACCTTCCGTTTGAGGATGCCGCACAGATGCTCAATAGGATTTAGGTCTGGAGACATGCTTGGCCAGTCCATCACCTTCATCCTCAGCTTCTTTAGTAATTCTTTAATCGTTATCATACTGGAATACTGCCCTGCGGCCCAGTCTCCGAAGGGAGGGGATCATGCTCTGCTTCAGTATGTCACAGTACATGTTGGCATTCATGGTTCCCTCAATGACCTGGAGCTCCCCAGTGCCGGCAGCACTCATGCAGCCCCAGACCATGACACTCCCACCACCATGCTTGACTGTAGGCAAGACACACTTGTCTTTGTACCCCTCACCTGGTTGCCATCACACACGCTTGACACCATCTGAACCAAATAAGTTTGTCTTGGTCTCATCAGACCACAGGACATGGTTCCAGTAATCCATGTCCTTAGTCTGCTTGTCTTCAGGCTTTCTTGTGCATCATCTTTAGAAGAGGCTTCCTTCTGGGACGACAGCCATGCAGACCAATTTGATGCAGTGTGCGGCGTATGGTCTGAGCACTGACAGGCAGCACTGCTGGCAGCACTCTTACGTCTATTTCCCAAAGACAACCTCTGGATATGACACTGAGCATATGCACTCAACTTCTTTGGTCGACCATGGCAAGGCCTGTTCTGAATGGAACCTGTCCTGTTAAACCGCTGTATGGTCTTGGCCACCGTGCTGCAGATCAGTGTCAGGGTCTTGGCAATCTTCTTATAGCCTAGGCCATGTTTATGTAGTGCAACAATTCTTTTTTTCAGATCCTCAGAGAGTTCTTTGCCATGAGGTGCCATGTTGAACTTCCAGTGACCAGTATGAGGAAGTGTGAGAGTGATAACACCAAATTTAACACACCTGCTCCCCATTCACACCTGAGACCTTGTAACACTAACAAGTCACATGACACCGGGGAGGGAAAATGGCTAATTGGGCCCAATTTAGACATTTTCACTTAGGGGTGTAATCACTTTTGTTGTCAGCGGTTTAGACATTAATGGCTGTGTGTTGAGTTATTTTGAGGGGACATCAAATTTACACTGTTACACAAGCTGTACACTCACTACCTTACATTGTAGCAAAGTGTCATTTCTTCAGTGTTGTCACATGAAAAGATATAATCAAATATTTACAAAAATGTGAGGGGTGTACTCACTTTTGTGAGATACGGTATATTACCAGTTTTATGTCAATGATGAAGTTGAAATGCTTTTGTTTGTGGTGAGTGAATGTGAGACTAACAGGAGGTATTTTAAAATTCAGTCAATTAATTATGTTAATATGAATTAATATCATTCAATAAGTTAAGAAATCTTACTTTAATCTTCAGAATTTAATTTGTTAATGTTAATTTGAGTAATGTGTTTCCTGTTCATGAAACAAGTTACTGTGAAGCAACTTGTTGAAATGGAGAGAATAAAGTTTTTATTTGCATTTTTTTCAGAATTGTGGAATTATTCATTTAAAAGAAGGCATTATAGGCAGAACTATCAGTATCGTCCGATTTCACTCTGAATAATTGGTTATCGGTATCGACTGAGAAATTTAGTATTGGTGCATCTCTAGTTTAAACAATAATTTTTCATGCTTGTTCAATGAACCATAAACAATTATTGCACATGCACTTGTGGAACAATCCTTAAGACACTAAGCTTACAGGCGGTAGTGAGCTACAATAACTTTATGCTGACTCTGTAAAACACCAGAAGAAAAATGCGTGGCATGTGAACATGCCATAGGCCTGCTGCAAGGAGGCATGAGTACTGCAAATGTGGCCAGAGCAATGAACTGCAATGTCTGTAATGTAAGACACCTAAGACAGTGCTACAGGGAAACAGGAAGGACAGCTAATCGTCTTTGCAGTGGAAAATTACATGTAAGCACATGTCCCCCAGACGTGATCGAGAACTTGAAAAAATGCCTTGGTGGAAGAGTGGGGTAACATCTCACAGCAAGAACTGACAAATGGGGTTCAAGTCAGGTGAGTGTGATGGCCCTGTAGAATCTTCCAGGACTTCTTCTGCAACCAAGCCTTGGTGGAATTTGAGGTATGCTTGCCATCATTGTCCTGTTGGAAGGTCCTCACAGATGGCAGGACGTGTTCTCCTAGGATTTCCTGATACGTCAATGAATCCATCTTGCCTTCCAGAGTGTAATGGATAGCTGCACAGTGACGCAGAGGCGGAGTCCATTCCATTCCGTGTTGTTTTAATTAACGGAAGGGGAAAAAAAAAGAGAGATGAAGAGAAGGGTGTGGTCTTTGGAAGCAATAAAAAGAACAGGTGACTAGAGGAGGAGGAGAGGAACAGGAGGCGGAAATGAGCGATATGCGGAACTGAGAGCCAGGTGGGAATGGCAGAACTGATGGTGTGCGTTTGCCAAGGACCATGCTAATGCTTTACTGTGGATTATAACCTTGTGGATATTGATACCGGAGGCTGGCGAACACTTCGGGAATATGCTGCCAAGTTGAATCAATGAGTGAGTGGAGCTTTAAGGGTTCGGAAGCACATCACGGGTTTGAGATCCTTTCTTTAATACTTTTGTGGAGAGCCAGTATGCTTGGGTCGTTGGATGTTACTGTCTGTAAATAACTCTGAGTGTTAAGCGGAATCTGACTGCCGGTTTCCCATGCTTTCAAGTTCATGAACTCCCGTATGCTTAAATCACCGCCATAGAAGTGCTGCTTTTAAAGTGAACAACTTTTTTGTTTTGGTTAAGAATTATTTGGGGGTTAAATGTTTTTTTTTCTGCTTTTTATGTGTGCAAATTTTCTTATATGAATAGAGGCTTGTTTCCTTATGGGTTCGTCTATTAATCCCACGTATGGGAAGTTTTGGTTTTCATTATTTCAGTTTCTATGACTGAAACGATCTGTATTTTCTTACGTTTATTGCATAAATAATAATAATCTTATTTTGTAAGAATTGAGTAGCCTACTGATGTTTTTTGTTCTGAGTGATGTCCAAATTATAAGTGACGGTTAATTTGAACTGTCTGGTGCCCAAACCCCATAAGTAAGGTAACACGCTAGAGTGGCGCCAAAACGGGAACTTGAACTGTAAAATTTAGAAAGTGTAGTTGGGTTACTGAGCTTAACAGACTTTTTTGCATTATTGATTGACTTGACCATTGTTAATTATTGTGAAATACTGTGTGTGTGTGTATGTGTGTGTGTGTGTGTGTGTGTGTACTTATAATTTCAGTTTTTCTGGTTGATGTTTACATGAAATGTATATTGAGACTTCAGGAGTCTATGTAACTACTTGCTGCTCTGTATTGTTTCTCTTATTCCCTGGCCATGTCTACCCCTACACGTCCTGTTTCCCTTTTGCCCTCAGTAGATTGGGAACCGTTTCCACCTGACCTTTCTACACCTATACACATACATGCTTTGCCAACCTTAAGTACCCCAAGGCCTGGTCCTAGTCCACATAACCCATCACAAAGCCTATCTCATTCACAGTCTTTGGACATGGAGATTGCATCATCTGCAACAGCATCCTCAGTTGGGGAAAATACAAAGAGGTGCTGTCTACACATGAAGGTGCTTCTGCTGACTCTGTTCAATATGAACTTCCTTTTGTGCTCCCTACCCCTGGAAGGGAATTGGGCCAGCTTACAGATCAGGCACACGTGCATTTGGATATTCTGCAACAAAGACAGGATAAAGTGTTAAAGGAATTGGCCAAACAGGTACAACGTAGTAGATTCCATCTGGAATCAAAATTAAACAAATTCACTGAACAAACGGAACAAAGTTTTCGCAACCTGCATATTGTTGTAACTTCCAATAAGGACAAGCAAGACCAGGAAATGGATACTATAATGAAAGCAATTAAAACACAGTTGTCAGAAGAAATAGATAAGATTAAAGTCTCCCTTATGTCTGAGCTGGGGTTTATGGTTGAGCAGATGCAAATTGAGTTGCAGGGCGAGTTACAAAGTACACAGAAATTTTTGGAAGGAAAAATCTTGAAATTGTTAAAAGCCTTGGTGAATGCTCATCAATGTTAAAGATGCTGTCTGCAAAGGTGGATGATGTGAACGGAAAGATGGATGTACTTTCTACAACTCACCAGAGTGAAATGGAGGAAATACACAAAAAATTCAAGCAACTGACTCTTCCAGCCTCACCACTGTTAAAAAAAAAAAACCCTTCAGGAGTAGAGCTCCCTGTATCCAGTCTTACTTCAATTCCCAAAAGTGATCACATCAAACTAACTTTTCCTACATATGGAAGGCCTGGAGATGATCCTGACCCCTTACTTTATTTATCCAAATGTGAGGATTTCCTTGTCTTACAACCCTTATCCAACAATGACATTCATGCTACCTTCACAACAGTTTTCCATGGCACTGCTCGAGACTGGTGGGAGATGATAGTTACATCTTGGGAGGAATTCAAGACCGCTTTTGTGTCTGCCTTTTTGGCTGAAGACTATGAAGACGAGTTAGCTGAACGTGTCTGAACTAAAAACCAAGGCGACAATGAATCCATCCAAGATTTTGCCTATTTATATAGAGCCCTATGCACACGATGGAATCCTAAACTGACTGAATTAGACATTGTAAAGCTCATTCTGAAACACATAAAACCTTACCTCGCCAGTCAGCTCCGTGGAAGAGTTCTCAATGTGGACGATCTTGTACGGCTTGGTTATCAATTTGAGAGAGACCATGACCAACAGCTGGCATATGAATGCAACCTCCAGGGAAGAAAAGTGAACCAAATGCAGAAAGGATTGCATCCGGGTAGTCAACAAGGAGAAAAACTGCCTCTGTGTTGGCGCTGCAAAGGTGCCCATTCCCCTGGATCCTGCCCTCAGTATACATCTACTTCCTCTTCTTATTTTCCTTCCCAGGATGCAGGTTTGATGCAGGTTTCCAGTGCCAGAGTATTCATATCAGCCCCAGAGCATCACCAAGCCACCGCCATGCTTGATTGTGGACAGAGTGTTCTTTCGTCATTCTTCTTTCTGCAGGCTGATCCGCTGATCCATCGTGCCAAAAAGTTTTGTTTCATTGCTCCACAGAACAGAATCCCAAAACTTCTGTGGCTTATTTATATGATTTTGAGCCGACTTTTCTTGTGCTTTCGGGTCAGTAGTGGTATATAGATGTAACTTCTATATAGGAAGCTACATGAGATTTGCATACACGGCAATGTTTCAGTTACACATGATTCTGATTTAATGGACTTAAACCCATTTTTCTTGTGTAACACTAGCTCAAGCAAGGAGCAGTATTAAGTCCAGCAGAATTGTCTGATACTTTGATGTAATTGCACGGTTGGTGTCTTACCCAAGGACACTTTGGCCCACAAGTGTTCTCAGGCAAGACACTGAACCCCAAGTTGCCCCAAATGGCAAGCTGTGTGTGTGAATGGGTAAATGAGAAACAGTGAAAAGCACTTTGTAGAACCGCTAAGGTTAAAAGGTGCTATATAAGTGCAGACCATTTACCATGTAACTACGAACATGTCACAGTGTTGAGAATTGTAATCTACAAAGTGTCATTTAATGGCAAAATTAAATATAAAAAATATGCCACTATTAATTAACATTAATACTGCATCATCCTTTTAAACAGAGTATGTCATCATGCATCCTCTCTTCTTTTTCCCCATGTCCATGTCACTACAACAATATCCTGCTCACACATGCTGGTTGTGGCCTACACCCGTCCAAAGCCATAGGTGTCAATCAATCAAATCAAAGTGCTGTGATGTGCTGAGAATCAGGCAATGCAGCAGATCCAGCCTGTGGGGTGCACACCATTCCCAGAAAAGCTTTCACCTAATAGCAAACAAAATCCATATACTAGGGTCTCTTGCATTCAGGAGTGTTACTCCTGTATGTGGTACCCTGTGTCACTTGGACTGCTAAGTTGCAGTCCTCAGTTGACAATTCTTTCCAGAGGACCTATCCTACAGACACAGGTGATATGGCTCGGGTTGCCAGATCTCTCCATCTATTTGGAACAGCAGATCTGCTTGGTGAGAAAGCCGTGAGTGTGTTCCAAGAACAAGCCAAAGCAGTACTGGAAATCAGAAGCATCTTATTCAGAGGCATTGCTTATCACAAGAACTAAGTTTTATACTTAAAGTGAATTATACAGACCCTTCCAAAACTATTGGAATGGCAAGGCCAATACATTTTTTGTGCTATATTCAATTAAATTAAATTCAATTTTATTTGTATAGCACTTTTTACAATAGACATTGTCTCAAAGCAGCTTTACAGAAACATATAAACATGACACCATTCACCAAAGACATTTGGGTTTGAGATCAAAAGGTGATTTGAGATGAGAGTTCAGAGAGTTCAGCTTTTCTGTGTGTTAAATAACAAAACACAACTTTTTGTATCAGACACTCAATTTTTAGCTAAAGAAAAGTATAGGAACAGATAAGTCGAAGTAAATTAAAGTAAATAACACTTAATATTTGGTTGCATATCCCTTACTTGCAATAACTGCATCAAGCCTGCTAATAACTGACATCATCAAATACTTGTTTGTTTTGGGTACTGCTACCATCATGCCTAATGCACAGTTCTGTGGTGTATCTAATAAAGATTAATGATTAGTGCATAGCTGCCTGTTCCATGACACTAGCTCCATCATGTTTCACAGATGAGCTTGTATGTTTTGGATCATGAGCTTTCTTTTTTTGTCTTCCCTGAGGTCTTTCCATCACTTTGATTAATATTGGTTCCAGAACTTCTGTGGCTCATCTCTGTATTTCTTTGCAAATTCTAATATGGCTTTCCGATTCTTACATCATATGGTATGACCTCAATATTTCTGCTCTCAAAGTCTTCTTTGAATGGTAGATTGTGGTACCTTCACCCCTGCCCTGCGGAGGTTGTTGTTGATGCCACTGACTGTTGTTTTTGGGTTTTCTTCGTAGCTCTCACAATGGTTCTGTCATCAGCAGCTGTTGTTTTCCTTTTTCTCCAATATTTTGCTTGCCTACAAATTAGGTGGTCTAATACAAAATGTGCAATGTTCTATGCCATTTAACACATCTATACTCAGCAGAAAAAGAAACATCCCTCTTTCAGGAGACTGTATTTTAAAGATTATTTTGTAAAATCCAAATAAGCTTTACAGACCTTCATTGGACTGGGTTTAACCCCTTTAGCCCCGACACTTGCGTTCATTCCGACGGCGGAATGGAAAATGACTTATCAGACATTTTCAATTAGTATAAACAAATGAATTATTTTATCGCCGCAGTTCTGGTACAAGATTAGTCAGGACACTGTTGGCTTTCTGTGTGTGCAGTTTCAGACTATGTGTTTAACTGCTAGTGAGCAGGGGGTTGGGAAAGGGGCGGAGTTTGAGCTCCCTGCTGTGCAAACAATTCACACCTCTCCACGAAAACATTGAGACAGAGATAAATCGGAGAGCACGACTAAAGCTTTTATGATAGTAAAACACTATACAACTTCCAAAATAAAATTATAACATTTAAACCAAAGATCGGACTCGTATAAACGTTTACTACTTTACATTACCTACATAGACGAAAATCCAGTTCGCTTGCGGTTTTATAAATCATGCACATTTCCATTCGTATAAAGTCCATCAGGTTTACTGAAGAAAACAAACGCAAATTTATTTAATTTAATTTTCCATATTTAGTCACAAATGTCCTCTTCAAAATGCATTAAGTGTTTTGGTATCCCACACCTCTGGAATTTAGTAATTAGCCATAAACTGAATTGAGACACATTCTAAAAAAAAAACAAAAAAACTAATCTGTTTTGGCTATGCTGAACAACCCACCTCCTAAATTATAATCTGGCAGTCTAACTTGATTGACACCCACTTGGTCCAATTGTAGATACTTCTAGCTTTCAAACAAGCCCAAACTCGACATGATTGACCACTCAGACGCTGAGAAAATCAAAAGCGTAATCAGCACAATCAGACCTTTTACGCGTGCATCCATTGGTCTTGAGTTATGTGTCATCGGGTAAAGGCCAATCAGTAAAGCGCTACAGGGCCGTGCAGAGAAACTATCAGGTTAATGGCAGCTCCGCTCTAGCGGTCTTCCTGCAAAACTTTATACAGCAGGTTTTTGCATATTTTGCAGTTTTTTTCTGATCGCTAGTTTTCTACTGGTTTTCGCTCAGCGTGCGATTTATCGGCGTCTTATAGCGGCGGCGTGCTCCCGGAAAAGCCTGAATGTGTCACAGCTTCTGGAGCAGTTATTTCCGAGTCTTTTTTTGGGGGGGGGAAGAAGACTATGTGGATTGAGTTGAGGGGCTTACCCCCCCCCCCCAACCCCCCCCCGAGAAGTCATAGGAGCGGGGTCACTCGTGTGTCTAACATTTGAGCCATTTGGAGAGCAAGTGCTCCTTCACCTGGGGCTCTGGCACCATTTTTAATAAACATTATATTTTATAAGTATGTTTCAGACTTTTTTGTGTGTGTGAAATTGCACATTGTGTAACAGAGTTCATGCTACTGCCATTTGTTTTCATTTTGTGCCATTTGGAGAGGTTTGGTGCCATTTGGAGACGTTATTTTGTGCCTTTAAAAAAAAAAAAAAAAAAAAAAGTTTGTTATTTCTAGAAGTCTGCAATTTTTAAAGCTTTGTGCCACTTTTATAAGCTTTGTGCCATTTAGAGAGGTTTTTACCTGTGTTTGGATAACCTTACACACAATTTTAGTGGTTAGAGATAACTTCCTCATATTTTGGGTGTTCATGGACAAGTACTTGGGGCATCTTTGAGACCAGGAATGGGGTCAAATCAACATTTGCTGTGAATATATAATATTTGTGTTAAGTAATTTTTTTTAAATATATATATTTTTGTAATTCTGAATATATTGTGCCAGGTAGGCTAGGTAAAAGAAGAAATACTTGAAATAACTGCTAATTCTTAAGTGCCTACTTTCATATGAGCCATTAACCACTACTGTGGTCTGTGATATCACAAAACAAATCAATGCTGAACACAGGTACCCCCAAAACAGACAAAAATGCCATTTTTTGGCTACCGGTAAATGAGGTTAAACAGTGTTTTTCATGCTTGTTCAGTGAACCAGCAATTACATTAATGCAATTACATACACATGCACATGCACTTGTGGAACAGTTTTTAAGACACTTGTGGAACAGTTTATAGGCGGTAGGAAATTAAGGGCACAGTTACAATAATTTAAGATACTAAAGAGACCTTTCTACTGACTCTGAAAAACACCAGAAGAAAGATGCCTAGGGTGCCTGCTCACCTGTATGAACATGCCATAGACCTGCTGCAGGGAGGCATGAGGACTGCAGATGTGGCCAGAGCAATAAACTGCAATGTCTGTAATGTAAGACTAGGCATGGAAGGATGATCAGCTGTCTCCCTGTAGCACATGTAACCATGTGTCCCTCAGAAGTGATAGAGAACTTGCAGAAGAGTGGGGTAACATCTGACAAATCTGGTGCAGTCCATGAGGGTGAGATGCACTGTAGTACTTAAAGCAGCTGGTGGCCACACCAGATACTGTTACTTTTGATATTGCCCCCCCCCCCCCCCCCCCCGTTCAGGGACTCATTATTCCATTTATTCCAACTTGTTCAATTTATGTCTGTTGTTGAATTTTTTTCTGTTAATACAAATATTCATACATGTTAAGAAATTTGCTGGAAATAAAAGCAGTTGAATGTGAGAGGATGCTTATTTTTTGCTCAGTATATGTACATATGTGTATGCAGTATACACAAATTACAACCATGGTTACATACATGGCTACACCAGATACTTTTGATATTGACGCCTACACCTTTTCTTCAGGGACTCATCATTACTCATTATGCTCAGGATAAATGCAGTTGAATGTGAGAGGATGTTTCTTTTTTTTTTTTTTTTTGCTGAGTATATTTATAAATACCAGGAAATAAAAGCTGAAATTCTAAACTATGTTCTCATATTCATCTTTTGATCTCAAACCGAAATGTCTTCAGTCTTTAGATTAAATGAATTGGCCTGGCCATTCCAATGGTTCAGAGTGTGCATAGCAGATAATTGCTCAGTCAGCTTATAATAAATCCAAGCAAGTTTTCTACATAGAAGAAAACATCAAATTAGAATCTGTGAGGATAATCCATGTGATTTCACTAAAATCAAGGACCTGTACTCCATTACCGCAAATCGGAGAACAGTGTAAATTGCTGATGACCCAAAACATCCAGGCAACTTCCTCGTTTTGAAACTGCCATCGCACAAGCAGTATAGGTCCATTACCTCTTGAACCACATGCCACCAGCACAGCTTCTTTCTGGATACTATTCACATACATCCACTGTGCCAGTCCTTATATTACACCCAGCTTTCACCCAACTACCTCAAAACTACCAACTACCTTTTTGCACATTGCAGTTTGCAGTCTGATATCCTGTCTACTATCTAATCATAGTATTCTGCCACTGTTTTCTGTCTAATAGCTGTCAAATTATTGTATTATTGGAATAATCTGTCTGTGGCTGCTGTTTGCTTGTTGCACCGTCTGTTGTTGTTTGCTGTACTGTATGTTTTGTATTGTTTGTTATACACTGGCTCCAAAACAAAGCCAAATCCTGTGAGCACAACAAGCAATAACAGGATTCCGATTCTGATTCTGAGCCCATGCACATATTATGATTGCATGACCTTGATTTAGTATCTTGTGGTTTCATCTCAATTTCTGTGAGCTATTATAGATAATACAAAATGCAAACTAAAATGCAAAATAATAGGATGTTCTGGATCAAGTATATAACTTATAAATTTAAATTATAAGTTATTTAGAACTCAGGTATAGACTATTCACACAGTTGTGTGAGTGTTATGCATGCAGGGTGGAGTTTGCCTAAAACAGAGCAGTGTTTCAGTTATTTGCGATCCTGATCTTGGACTTAAGCCCATTTTTCTTGCACTCGAGTGAGGAACAGTATTAATTCCAGCACCACTGTCTGACAGTTTGATGTAACCACAAAATCCATTGTGGGGCAGGGAGGAGGGGCATTGCAAATACACTCTATGAAATGCCAATTGAGGCAAATATTAAATGGATGGATTAAATATATAAATATGACAATATTAATTAATTACTAGTATCGTCTCTTTAAAGTCCACAAAAAAACTCTCCATGGAGGAGATCAGACAAAACAATTTCTTAATTGAACTCGTTGCTTATCTCAAGGATCGAACAAAAAAATCTATACAAATATGACCAATGCAAGTGAGCTGCAAGTGTAGCAGATGAATGCACTGTCAGCTTATCAATCAAACGTCATTCAAAATAGCAGATAAAAAGCTTTTTTTTTTAAAGCCACCAAATGATGAGAGTGGGAAGTGAGGGTGAGAATGTCTTCATGCAGCAAGCATGGTTGTCACACTAAAAAAAATAATGTATACAACCTCATTTTAATACAAATTGATTGTTTTGACTTTTATTATAAGCACTTGTAGAGAGCAGGTATGTATACATGTTATGGTAATGTGATCTGCAAATTGAGCAGGTCACATGACCATTACATGTATACAGGCTGTACCTGTGCTAAAAAAACAAAACTAATGACTTACCTAAAACCCCTGGAAGCGTTAAATCAAGTGATTTCAAATGTTATTTACATTTTATTGCTCTGTGGTCAATACTTGGTTTCATTTTGGTTTCTGTTGTAGTCAAAAGAATAGTCAGCTTCCTGGAAAAAGCACAAAATCTACAGGATATAATATAAAAGTTTCCATTTTATCCTGCGGGGAACTGACATGTTGGAAAAGATTACAACATGTCAGTTCCCCACAGGATATAATGGAAACTTTACCAACATGTTAATTTGTAATTAATTTGTGTTTAAGGTTTTACCTCTCTTTACTTCTTTTGTCATGAAGGTGTGAAAGCTGGTTTGAGGAGGACCTACAGCAGCATGACTCAGGAACAGTTAGAGATAACCAACATGCCACAGTGGAAACCTTTGCTCTATGCTGTTGCGTTTCTGCACACCACTGTGCAGGTCAGGCTGTTTGTATACATTACCATTCCAAAATGTCAGTTACGAAATACCTACAATATAAGAACAAGTTTGATAGCTACACTCGCTGTCCACTTTATTAGTAATACCTGCACAAAGGCACAACCAGCAGTTATTTAATCATGTGGCAGCAGCACAATACAAAAAAATTCATGCAGACAGGTCAAGTTTATTTAAGTTACTATAGATTTCATGTTAGCTCATTTCCAGTCTGCTCATTCTCCTCTGATCTCAATCAGCAACAAGGAGTAGACAAGGGCTGCAACTAACAATTATTTTCATAATCGATTAGTTAGCCTATTATTTTTTTTGATTAATCGGATGGGGCGGGGCAAACTTTCAGCACCATTTTTTTTTTTGTTTATTTAAAATAAAATCCAGAAACTGAGTGTTACAAATATAAACTTCAGACTAAAACTTTACACAACTGTTTATCCAAAACAGAAAAGAACCCAATACACACATCAGAATATATATTATTAATTTAGGACTGTTGTTTAATTTGGTGCTTTTTGTGCATCCATAAAAAATAATGCATAAATACTTATATATGTGGGTGTGTGTGTATGTATGTGTATGTGTGTGTGTGTGTGTGTGTGTGTGTATATATATATATATATATATATATATATATATATATATATATATATATATATATATATATATATATATATAATTTTATAGTATTTATGCATTACTTTCTATGGATGCACATACTGTATTGGCCTGTTCTGACCTGTGCCTGCGTTTCACGATTTGGATTTGTTTGCCTATCTTATCTATAATAAAGCTCTGATCTGCACCTGCATCCGTCTCAACCTCCATTTTATGACAGTTTCTTTGAAGAAGAAAATAATAAACCTTGTCTGTTTTTCATAATAGAAATATATATACTCATGAAGCAGTACCTTTAATGAGAGCACTTTGATGAAATAAGCAGACTTTTTGTTTTTAAGATATTGTATTAAAATTATATTGTATTTAAGATACAATTTTGTATGGTTTTAGGTTGTTGTTTTTTTCATTGTGTTTATTGTCTGTTTAACTGTTTATTTTTGTTTATTGTCTGTTTTTATTGTTCAAAGGAGAGGCGTAAATTTGGTCCACTGGGCTGGAATATTCCCTATGAGTTCAACCAGGCAGATTTCACCTCCAGTGTGCAGTTTGTGCAGAACCACTTGGATGTGGTGGATGCAAAGCATGGTGTGAATTGGAACTGTATGCGCTACATGCTTGGAGAAGTATGTTTGTTTGTGTCCTACACTAATATTACAGTGCCCTACACTAATATTGGCACCCTTGGTAAATATGAGAAAAGAAGGCTATGAAAAATTGTCTTTATTGTTTAACCTTTTGATCTTTTGTTTAAAAAATTCACATACTCTGCACTCATGGATATCAAACAATTGCAAACACAACACAGGTTTATCAAAAAAAATCTCTTTGTTAAATATAGGTCGGCAACAATTATTGGCACCTGTATGAATTCATATTTGAAAAATATATTTGAAGTATATTCCCATTGATATTTTACAGTTTTTACTACACCTGGGTACTAGGAACAGGAAATTGTTCAACCATGACTTCCTGTTTCACATTGGTAAAAATATTGCCAAATTCCCTTAGTCATTCATAACAATGGGTAAGACCAAATAATATTGCTGTGATGTGCGGCAAAAGGTTGTTTGGCATCACAAAATGGGTAGTGGCTATAAGTATATAGCAAAAGCATTGAAAATGCCCATTTCCACCATCAGGGCAATAATTAAGAAAATCCAGTCAACTGGAAATGTTATGAATAACCCTGGAAGAGGACGTGTGTCTATATTGTCTCAACCTACTAGAACACTGGTTCTCAACCAGGGGAGCTGAACAATTTCAGAAGTTAGATGTGTCTCGGGGTCAGAATGTCTCCAAAACTACAATGGGAAGTGACCTGCACAAGATGTTTGGAAGGGTATCAAGAAAAAAGCCTCTACTCCATCTACTACATCCATAAACAAACTCAAGCATCTTCAGTTTGCCAGACACTACTGGAACTTCAAATGAGATTGGATTCTATGGTCCAATGAAACCCAAATAGAGCTTTTTGGCAATGAACACCAGAGGTAGTTTTGGCACACACAGAGAGGTACCCATATGGAAAAGTACCTCATGCCCATGGTTGTTAAATATGGTGGTGGCTGTTAAATGTTTGGGGTTGTTTTTCTGCCAGAGAACCTGGACATTTTGTTAGGATATATGCCATCATGGACTTTATCAAATATCAACAGATATTAAATGAAAACCTGACTACCTCTAACAGAAAGCTTAAAATGGATTCTCCAGCAGGGCAGTGATACAAAACATACATAAAAATCAACACAAAAATGGTTTACTGATTACAGAAGTTCCTGCCATGGCCATCTAAGACCCCTGCCTTAGAAAACCGGTAGGGTGAACTGAAGAAGCGAGTCCACCAATGTTTGAAGGATCTTGGAGAGATTCTGTATATTCTGGAATGGTTTCAGATCCCTTACCATGTATTCTCCAACCTCATCAAGTATTATAAGAGAAGACTCAGAGCTGTTATCTTGGTAAAGGGAGGTAGCACAAAGTATTTACTGAAAGGGTGCAAATAATTTGTTGCACACCTATATTTAACAAAGATATTTATTTATAAACCTGTCTTTTGTTTGCAATTGTTTGATATCCATGAGAGCAGAGTATTTTTGTGAATTTCTTTTAACAAAAGATCAAAAAGTTTAAACAATAAAGACAATTTTTCACAGCTCTCTTTGCTCAAATTTATTGATGCTGCCAGTATTAGTGGAGGGCACTGTATGGGTATGATGGTCAAGTGTCTACATGCTTTTGCCTATAGTGTATATGTAACAGTGGTATAGTATATATGTAACCATGATTGTTATCTGCATATACTGTATATACATATATACTCAGCAAAAAAAGAAACATCCTCTCACATTCAACTGATTTTATTTCCAGCAAATTTCTTAACATGTGTAAATGTTTGTATTAATATAAAAACATTCAATAACTGAGATATAAACTGAACAGGTTTCACAGACATTTGACAAACAGAAATGGAATAATGAGTCCATGAACAAAGGGGTCAATATAAAAATTAACAGTCAGTATCTGGTGTGGCCACAACAGTGCATCTCATCCTCATGGACTGCACCAGATTTGTCAGTTCTTGCTATAAGATTTTACCCCACTCTTCCAACCAGGCATTTTTTCCATTTCTCGATTACGTCTGGGGGAACATATGTTTACATGTAATTTTCCACTGCAAGGACGATCAGCTGTACTTCCTGTCTCCCTGTAGCACCGTCTTAGGTGCCTTACATTACAAACATGGCACTTCATTGCTCTGGCCACATCTGCAGTCCTCATGCCTCCCTGGCCTATGGCATATTCATGCAGGTGAGCAGGCACCCTAGGCATTTTTCTTGTTTTTCAGAGTCAGTAGAAAGGTCTCTAGTGTCCTAAGTTATTGTAATTGTGACCATAATTGCCTACTATCTGTAATTGTTAGTGTCTTAAGGACTGTTCCACAGGTGCATGTGCAATAATTGCTTATGGTTCGTTTGAACAAGCATGAAAAACATTAATAATGATAATAATAATTCATTACATTTATATAGCGCTTTTATTCCTAGAAACTCAAAGCACTTTACATAGTATGGGGGAGGGAATCTCATCAACCACCACTAGTGTGTAGCATCCACCTGGATGATGCGACAGCAGCCATAGTGCGCCAGAACACCCACCACACACAGGCTATTAGTGGAGAGGAGAGAATGATGTAGCCAATTCAGAGGTGGGGATTACTTTTTAAGATAAGTGTCCTGGGATTTTTAATGACCACAGAGAGTCAGAACCTCGGTTTAAGGTCTCATCTGAAAGACAGTGCGGTTTCTACAGTATAGTGTCCCCCTCAGTATACTGGGCCATTAGGCCCCACACAGACCAAAGGTTGAGCACCCCCTGCTGGCCTCACTAATACCACTTCCAGCAGCAACCTTAGTTTTCCCCAGGAGTTCTCCCATCCAGGTACTGGCCAGGCTTACCCCTGCTTCGTTTCAGTGGGAAACCAGGCAACAACTGCAGGGAGATATGCCTCTGGCCTTTGTTTAAGCCCTTTCCAATAAAAATTCATCCACCCACCCATTTTTTATAATTCTTATCCTACAGGGTCACTGGGAACCTGGAGCCTATCCCCGGGAGCATGGGGCAAAAGGCGGGGTACACCCTGGACAGGTTGCCAATCCATCGCAGGGCACCAATAAAGATCTATAAAGCTTATTTGGATTTTACAAAATTATCTTTAAAATACAGTCTCCTGAAAAAGGGACATTCCTTTTTTTGCTGAGTATACAGTTGCGGCCGGAAGTTTACATACCCTCATCATGGACATGGATGTCATGGCAATATTGGGCTTTTAATAATTTCTTTGAACTTTTCTTTTTCTTAGGCAGTATGATTGTACAACATATATCTTTAAAAAAAAAAAAATAAATAAAAAAAAAAACACAAAGAATTTGGTTCAAAAGTTTTAATTCATTTGGGGTTTTCTGTAATCAACACAGGACCAAAATTATACATGCAGGGTCAAAAATATACATACAATATACACAATATACATTTGAAAGTTCCAAAATGTCATTTAATTTGCCAAAACCAATACTTACTTAATTTCCTGTTAGTGATCATGATTGACTAAAGCTGGCAGCTTCTCTGTGCCAACATAAAAAGGGTTTGTTTGACAGCACTCATTGGATTGACCAACACACAGTACTATGGGAAAGTCCAAGGAGCACAGTGCAGATCTGATAAAGAGGACGGTGGATTTACTCAAGTCAGAAATGTCTCTTGGAGCCATTTCTAAACAATTGCAGATTCCAAGATCATCAGTTCAAACAATTGTACGTAAGTACAAGTTATTGTAATTGCAGCCACTTTGCCAAGGTCTGGAAGAAGACCCAAACTGACACCCTCAGCTGAGAGGAAATTGGTTTGGATGGTCAGAAAAAATCCAGGAACCACCAAGGCACAGGCCTGCCATGAACTGGAAGCTGCTGGAATATCAGTGTCACTGTCACAGTCAAGCAAGTTTTACATCACCATGGACTGAAAGCATCAAACCTCAAACCATCAGTCAGATGGTTGATACATGGACACAGTTGGGTGTTCCAACAAGACAATGACCCCAAGCACACATCAAAGCTGGTTGTGGAATGGATAAAGCACGCAAACATTAAGCTTTTGGTATGGCCTTCCCCTGATCTCAACCCTATTGAAAATTTGTGGACTGTGCTTAAAAGTCGAGTCAGGTTCAAATGTCATTGAACTTTACCAATTCTGCCAATAAGAGTGGTCAAATATCCAACCAGAATTCTGGCAGAAGCTGGTTGATGGCTACCAAAAGCATCTGCTCAAGGTGAAACTTACTAAGGGGCATTCAACTAAATTTAGGTGAGCTGTATGTATATTTTTGACCCTGTATGTATAATTTTGACCTTGTGTTGACTACAGAAAAATCCAAAGAAAGTAAAGATGTTATGTTTTACATACATCATGCTGTCCCAGAAAAACAACAGTTCAAATAAATGAGTGAAAGCCCAATATTGCAGTGAAAGCCCAATATTGCCATGACATTCATGTTCATAATGAGTGTATGTAAACTTTCGACCGCAACTGTACATGTATGTACAGTCCTGTGAAAAAATAAACATATGCCATGGAAATTGTTGGCTTTTTTTGACATATTTGGACATGCAAACATTGATCATAATAAAGTTGATATACTTGAACAAAACCACAAGGAAAAGTAACTTTTTCAATTATTAATTCAACAGAAAAATCACCAGGTGTGATATTCTTATGTGGAAAAAGTAAGTATGCCCTTGGCCTAAGAAGCTAGTATAGCTTCTTGTAAATAGCTTCTTGTAAGCATTTTGCCTAATTTTGACCACTCTTCCATGCAATATTCTTTCAGTGGCATGTAAATCTGTGTTTTGACTAGGCCTTTCTATAAATCTCCATTTGTTCATTTTGAGCCATTCCTCGGTGAATTTGGTAGTGTGCTAAGGATCCTGTTGAAAGGTCCACTTTCGGTTGAGCTTCAACTTTCGGACAGATGTCCTCAAATTATCTTCAAGCACTCTTTCATATGATGCAGAATTGATAGTTGATTAAATAAATGCAAGCTATCCAGTCCCTGAGGCAGTGAAGTAACCCCAAACTATAACATTTCCACCACCCTGATTCACAGTTGACATGAGATGCTTCTCCTAAAAAGCTGTCTTTGGCCTGCTCCAAATATGTCTGCTGTTTCTGTAGTCAACAACTCTATCTTTGATTCATCTGTTCATAGCACATTATTCCAAATGGCCTGGTCTTTGCATATATGCTCATTGGCATACTGTAGTCTTGCGAAGACTATTTCCTGGCACACCTCACATGCAGGTCAAATTTATGCAATCTCTTTCTGATTGAAGGCATGCATTTTGACACCAACAGTTGCAAGACTCACTAGCAGATCTTGTGATGAAATTTTGTTGTTCTTGGAGACTTCTTTTTACATCAGTGAGCCTGCTCTTGGGCTGAATTTGCTGGGATGGCCAGTCCTGGACAAATTGGCAGTCATTTGAAATCTGCGGCATTTTTAGATTATTTTACGTACAGTGCAATTATTTTATTTAAAATAATTTGGAGATCTTTTTAAATCCCTTGCTAGACTCATAGGCATCCACAACCTTTTTTCTGAAGGCCTTACAGAACTCTTTAGATCTTGGCATAATGACACCACACACCTCAGTAGCAAAGGGAACACCAGACACTAGATATGAGAGGTGTATATATAAGACAGTTTCCACCTGCACTCACTAAGCAGGTTCAAATCACTGCCACCCAATCTTGAACACCTGATTCAAATTTTACGGATTTGAAGGTGTGATCAAAGTAGTGGTATACTTACTTTTAAGGCACTGTTTCAAAGAAGATCAAATGTTTGCTTGTCCAAATATGTCAAAAAAGCCAACAATTTCCATGGGACGAAGTACACCCCATGAAAATTATTGCCTTTTTTTTTTTTACACACACATATATACAGTATCATTTTTGTAAATATTTGATTATATCTTTTCATGTGACAACACTGAAGAAATGACACTTTGCTATAATGTAAAGTAGTGAGTGTACAGCTTGTGTAACAGTGTAAATTTGCTGTCCCCTCAAAATAACTCAACACACAGCCATTAATGTCTAAACCGCTGGCAACAAAAGTGAGTATACCCCTAAGTGAAAATGTCCAAATTGGGCCCAATTAGCCATTTTCCCTCCCCGGTGTCATGTGACTTGTTAGTGTTACAAGGTCTCAGGTGTGAATGGGGAGCAGGTGTGTTAAATTTGGTGTCATCGTTCTCACACTCTGGTCACTGTTCAGTGGAAGTTCAACATGGCACCTCATGGCAAAGAACTCTCTGAGGATCTGAAAAAAAGAATTGTTGCTGTACATAAAGATGGCCTAGGCTATAAGAAGATTGCCAGGACCCTGACACTGAGCTGCAGCATGGTGGCCAAGACCATACAGCGGTTTAACAGGACAGGTTCTACTCAGAACAGGCCTCGCCATGGTCGACCAAAGAAGTTGAGTGCACGTGCTCAGCATTGCTGCAGAGGTTGAAGGGGTCGGGGGTCAGCCTGTCAGTGCTCAGACCATACGCCGCACACTGCATCAAATTGGTCTGCATGGCTGTCGTCCCAGAAGGAAGCCTCTTCTAAAGATGATGCACAAGAAAGCCCTCAAACAGTTTGCTGAAGACAAGCAGACTAAGGACATGGATTACTGTAACCATGTCCTGTGGTCTGATGAGACCAAGATAAACTTATTTGGTCCAGATGGTGTCAAGCGTGTGTGGCGGAAACCAGGTGAGGAGTACAAAGACAAGTGTGTCTTGGCTACAGTCAAGCATGGTGGTGGGAGTGTCGTGGTCTGGGGCCGCATGAGTGCTGCCGGCACTGGGGAGCTACAGTTCATTGAGGGAACCATGAATGCCAACATGTACTGTGACATACTGAAGCAGAGCATGATCCCCTCCCTTCGGAGACTGGGCCGCAGGGCAGTATTCCAGCATGATAATGACCCCAAACACACCTCCAAGACGACCACTGCCTTGCTAAAGAAGCTGAGGGTAAAGGTGATGGACTGGCCAAGCATGTCTGCAGACCTAAACCCTACTGAGCATCTGTGGGGCATCCTCAAACAGAAGGTGGAGGAGCACAAGGTCTCTAACATCCACCAGCTCTGTGATGTCGTCATGGAGGAGTGGAAGAGGACTCCAGTGGCAACCTGTGACGCTCTGGTGAACTTCATGCCCAAGAGGGTTAAGGCAGTGCTGGAAAATAATGGTGGCCACACAAAATATTGCCACTTTAGGCCCAATTTGGACGTTTTCACTTAAGGGTGTACTCACTTTTGTTGCCAGCGGTTTAGACATTAATGGCTGTGTGTTGAGTTATTTTGAGGGGACAGCAAATTTACACTATTGTACAAGCTGTACACTCACTACTTTACATTGTTGCAAAGTGTCATTTCTTCAGTGTTGTCACATGAAAAGATATAATCAAATATTTACAAAAATGTGAGGGGTGTACTCACTTTTATGAGATACTTCGTATCTCTATATCTATCTCTATCTATCTATATGTGTATGTGTGTGTATATATATGTGTGTGTGTGTGTGTGTATGTGTGTGTAAAACTATGGTTGTATTTTTTGGTTGTTTCAACATTGTTGTAATTTGATATTTAATTCGGTATAATGTTATCTGGAAATTGAGATAAATTAAGATAATAAAATTTAAATAAATTTGCACAAAGATATTGAAAAAGTAAATCGCAAAAAGCTTTAAAGCTAATTCTATATAGCCATATTAGATGAAAATGTTTATCTAATTTCTTTTATCTAACTCCCTTAGGTTCAGTATGGAGGACGGGTCACTGATGATATGGACAAACATCTTCTTAACACCTTCACTCGTATCTGGTTCAGTGAGAGCATCTTTGGGGACAAGTTTTGCTTCTATAAAGGTTATACTATACCAAAGGCTAAGATGTTGCTGGAATACCATGCCCATATTGATACTCTGCCCCTGGTTGACACACCTGAGGTAGGTACCCATGGACAGTCATATTTATGATTTTGTCAACAGTTTAAAAATGTGTGTTATTAAAGGTTAAAAGGTAAATTTTATTCTTGTTTGCACAGTATTTAGCAACCAAGGACACACAGCAAACTAAGCAAATTCCAAACAATTAATATTTATTTATTAGGTTTTTGGCCTCCATCCAAATGCCGAAATCACCTGCCAAACAAACATGGCTAATGAGATTCTGAACACCATTATCAGCATTCAGCCTAAAGACAGCAGCAGTGGGGGAGATGAGACACGGGAAGCCACAGTTCTGCGGCTAGCCAGTGAAATGTTAGAGAAGCTTCCTGCTGACTATGTTCCTTATGAGGTAGGGCTTTCACTGTACATATATGGTATGTACTATATATGTGACATTGTTTGGTGTGTGTGTGTGTGTGTGTGTGTGTGTGTGTGTGTGTATGTGTATATATATATATACACACACACACAGTGCACTCCAGATTTATTGCACTTATCATAAAAAGAAAGGAAAAAATTATATACAGTATCTCACAAAAGTGAGTACACCCTTCACATTTTTGTAAATATTTGCTTATATCTTTTAATGTGACAACACTGAAGAAATGACACTTTGCTACAATGTAAAGTAGTGAGTGTACAGCTTGTGTAACAGTGTAAATTTGCTGTCCCCTCAAAATAACTCAACACACAGCCATTAATGTCTAAACCGCTGGCAACAAAAGTGAGTACACCCCTAAGTGAAAATGTCCAAATTGGGCCCAAAGTGTCAATATTTTGTGTGGCCACCATCATTTTTCAGCACTGCCTTAACCCTCTTGGGCATGGAGTTCACCAGAGCTTCACAGGTTGCCACTGGAGTCCTCTTCCACTCCTCCATGACGACATCACGGAGCTGGTATATGTTAGAGACCTTGTGCTCCTCTACCTTCCGTTTGAGGATGCCCCACAGATGCTCAATAGGGTTTAGGTCTTTGCCTTGAGGTGCCATGTTGAACTTCCAGTGACCAGTATGAGGGAGTGTGAGAACGATGACACCAAATTTAACACACCTGCTCCCCATTCACACCTGAGACCTTGTAACACTAACAAGTCACATGACACTGGGGAGGGAAAATGGCTAATTGGGCCCAATTTGGACATTTTTGCTTAGGGGTGTACTCACTTTTGTTGTTTTGTTGTTTCTTTCTGAACAAAGAAAAAGCCTTCTGGAGGAAATTTTTATGGTCAGATGAGACAAAGATTGAGTTGTTTGGTCACAATAACCAGAGGTATGTTTGGAGGAGTAAAGGTAGGCATTCAACCCCAAGAACACTGAACCAGCTGTTAAGCAAGGTGGTGCTAGCATTATGCTCTGGGGCTGCTTTGCTGCCAGTGGAACTGGTGCATTGCACAAGGTGGATGGAATAATGAAGAAGCAGTACTACCTTAGAATTATTCAGCATAATCTCAAACCATCAGCCAGACAGTTGAAACCTGGACACACTTGGGTGTTCCAACAGGACAATGACCCCAAACACACATTAAAGCTGGTTGAAGAATGGTAAAGCAGGCTAACATTAAGCTTTTGGAATGGCCTTCCCAAAGTCCTGATCTGAACCCTATCGAAAATTTGTGGACTGTGGTTAAAAGTTGAGTCAAGGCCAGGAAACCAACAAATGTCATTGAATCATTGGTCAAATATCTAACCAAAATTCTGGCAGAGGCTGGTTGATGGCTACCAAAAGCATCTGCTCAAGGTAAAACTTGCTAAGGGACATTCAACTAAATATTAGGTGTGCTGTATGTATATTTTTGACCCTGTGTGTATAATTTTTACCTTGTGTTGACTACAGAAAACCCCAAAGAACTGAAAACTTGTGAACCAAATTCTTGTTTTTGATTTTTACTAAAGATGTTCCAAGAAATTATTGAAAGCCCGATATTGCCATAACATTCATGTTCATGATGAGTGTATGTAAACTTCTGACCGTAACTGTATATACTCTGCAAAAAAAGAAACGGCCTCTCACATTTAACTGCTTTTATTTCCAACATGTGCAAATATTTGTATTAGCATAAAAACATTCAACAACATAAACTGAACAAGTTTCATAGACATTTGACAAACAGAAATGGAATAATGAGTCCCTGAACAAAGGGGTCAATATCAAAAGTAACAGTCAGTGTCTGGTGTGGCCACCAGCTGCTTTAAGTACTACAGTGCATCTCATCCTCATGGACTACACCAGATTTGTCAGTTCTTGCTGTGAGATGTTACCCCACTCTTCCACCAAGGCATTTTTTCAAGTTCTTGACCCCGTCTGGGGGGACATGTGGTTACATGTAATTTTCCACTGCAAAGACGATTAGCTGTCCTTCCTGTCTCCCTGTAGCACTGTCTTAGGCGTCTTACATTACATACATTGCAGTTTATTGCTCTGGCCACATTTGCAGTACTCCTGCCTCCCTGCAGCAGGCCTATGGCATGTTCACATGCCAGGCATCTGTCTTCTGGTGTTTTTCAGAGTCAGCATAAAGTTATTGTAACTTACTACCGCCTGTAAGCTTAGTGTCTTAAGGATTGTTCCACAAGTGCATGTGCAATAATTGTTTATGGTTCATTGAACAAGCATGAAAAATTATTGTTTAAACTAGAGATGCACCAATACTAAATTTCTCAGTCGATACCGATAACCATTCAGAGTTATATCGGACAATACTGATAGTTCTGCCTATAATGCCTTCTTTTAAATGAATAATTCCACAATTCTGAAAAAAATGCAAATAAAAACTTGATTCTCTCCATTTCAACAAGTTGTTTCACAGTAACTGGTCTCATGAACAGGAAACACTTTACTCAAATTAACATTAACACATTAACTAAATTCTGAAGATTAAATTAAGGTTTCTTAACTTATTGAATGGCATTAATTCATATTAACAGAATTAATTGACTGAATTCTAAAAAACCTTCTGTTAGTCTCACATTCACTCACCACAAACAAAAGCATTTCAACTTCATCACTGACATCAAACTGGTAATATATAATATAGACTTTTTTATATATTAACATTAACTGGATACGAAATATACTATTCTACAAATATATTTTTCTGTGCAATATATACTTTTTTGTAAACTCATCTTCATTTAAATCTTTCAACAGTGTACTGGCACTTTAATTCAGCGTGAGCAGCTCAAGCAGTGCGGAGGGAAAGAAATTGACTCAACTCTGAAACTGCTTCACTGTTTCACTGCTGCAGCATCTGGTGTAACATTTTAGCAGTGCAGAGATTACAGAGCTTACAAATTGCAGTTTTTTTGTTATTCTACACAAGAGACATCATCTTTACATGCAGCATGAAATCGATGTGTTTTCCCGCCCTCTTTTGATTGACAGGATATAATCGGCCCTGATCGTCGGATGTTTTTAAACTATCGGCCAATGGCCGATGGCGCGAAAAATTGCCTTTATCGGCCAATACCGATTATTGGCTGATACATAGGTGCAGCTCTAGCTTAAACCCTTTCCAATAACGATCTGTAAAGCTTATTTGGATTTTACAAAATTATCTTTAAAATACAGTTTCCTGAAAAAGGGATGTCTCTTTTTTTGCTGAATATATTTTAATTATGAATTGTGCTTTCAAATTGTTGCTGGAACCTTGGTTCACCCTAGACTGAAATAAGAGCCACCTTCTCTTTTCTAATAGAATGCCTTTTCAACCGCTTAGATGCCATGTTATGAATGGGATGTGATTATACGTCCACATGACACATCTGGGTCCATAGAAAATACAACCACCTAGAAACTCGCTCCTCATGCAATACACAAAGCAATATATCCGTAATTGTATTGCTTTGTGGATGCACTTTTATCACTAATGAGACTTATTGCAGACCCCTGATAAACTAATCCAATACAAATAATGCTCATGTCTACACAATTCTTTATTTAAAGAAACAAAACAGGCAGGGGTTTTAGACAGGTAATTAGAATTTCTACTTTGGAATTTTTATATTAAATAAAATAATTTTAACTGTTATGAATTAGTTATCAAGAAGCAAATATGGCATGTAGTAATGTAGCAGTAAATAGTTATGATCTTTTCTGGCCTTTTTCTGTTCATTTTGCCCTGTGAAGTATGAAGAAATCCTTTTGTGCACCCATTTCATATTAACATTAACCAACATGAACATTCGTGTTTACAGTATGCCTCATTGGCTATTAAAAACAGTTGACAACAACAGCAACAAACTAGACTTGATTAATCTTGTCATTCAAAGCACAAGTCGCTATCATTGAACTGTCACTGTAATGTACATACAATTGCAGTTTTGTACTCATTTGGTCCCCATGAGTATCAGAAAGATTAGGATTAACAATGTGCTGACCACAGATATACACAAACACACCTTGAGAACAGCTGTCTGTCACACAAATGTGCACACACACAGAGTTAGTGAGTTATCTCTTATGTAGTCTCTTACATTAATAGACACCTTAACCTTAGCCCCCAGCCAAAGCCACCCCACCCCCAGCAATTTGTACTGAGTTAATAAATATGTT
This sequence comes from Ictalurus furcatus, assembly GCF_023375685.1. Taxonomy (NCBI): domain Eukaryota; kingdom Metazoa; phylum Chordata; class Actinopteri; order Siluriformes; family Ictaluridae; genus Ictalurus; species Ictalurus furcatus. The sequence goes on along the minus strand of NC_071255.1, from coordinate 5,971,896 downwards.
CGATTCCAGCAGTATAATATCCAAGGACTAGTTTCCATGAAGTAAAGGACCAATGCATGGTTTTGTATTTTGACATGTAGGTGAAGAGACATTTGCAGAAAATGGGGCTTTTACAACCAATGACCATATTTTTGCGTCAGGAGATTCACAGAATGCAGCACATCATAGGCTGTGTGCGTAGCACTCTCACTGAACTTACATATGCTATTGATGGTGAGTTTCAATGACATTCAAAATGTATAAATTCAAATTGGTTCTATATTTATATATCATTTTGAGTCATTATTTGTTTTCTATAATTAAAAGGCACTATAATCATGTCTGAAGACCTTCAAGATGCTCTAGATTGCATGTATGATGCCCGTGTTCCAAAGTTGTGGCAGAGAATTTCATGGGAATCGGCCACTCTTGGTTTCTGGTTTAGTGAGCTTCTTGAAAGGAACCAGCAATTCCATAGCTGGACTTTTGGAAGCCGACCCCATCAGTTTTGGCTGACAGGATTTTTCAATCCCCAGGTATGTTAATGAATAGTTTTGCCATCCTCCATTGGATGAGGATAGAATTAGCTCTGTTTTAATAGCTAGCTTTTATTGGAGCTTAGTAAAATTAGTGATGATCATCCAGATGATGTTGACTGGATATATTTAATATAGGGAAAAGAAATTTCACAAACTATATTAAGATTTCATGCTTTTCCACAACTACCTGGCAAAAATTATGGAATCACCACACATAGACACCTGGATTTTTTTACTTTGTATGACAGATATGACGCAAACAATTTTTGTTTAATAGCTGAACATTCTGGCTTCCTCAAACAAGGTAAATGAAATAATTTTAATTAATTGCATTTTTTTTCCAGATCAAGTTCTGGAATCACCTTGATTACAAGGTGCATTTCTAAAACAAATACCCGCACAAGTCTAAAAATGCTATTTAGGCTGAAGTTAAACGAGAGTGTTTACAGATCTTAAGAGTGCTTAAAGACCTTAACCTTGGACTTTTTGAAAGGAAACATGGCCCCAACAAGAGAGTTATCAATTCAAACAATGGAAAGGATTATAAAACTCCTTCAAGAAGGAAATCCAACATGGAGTGTTGCAAAAGATGGTTGTTCATAGTCAGCTGTGTCTAAAATTTGGATCAAGTATAAACAAAATGGGAAGGTATTTTTCATGAAGCCAGAATGTTCATCTATTACACAATAATTTTTGTGTCATATCTGATTTTTCATCATAAATGCTATAAACTAAAAAGGCTGAGTGAGTTTTTTGAAATTAATGCCTGCTAAAAATATAGAATCACCTGTAAGTGTGGCGATTCCATAATTTTTGCCAAGGGGAAGTATGTTTTTCCACAAACATAGCTGAAGAAACACAGTAGGTTTCATATTGGTTGTATCATAATTTTCAAATTATTGTACCACTTGAGACATTCGGTTATTGTACCACTTGAGTGATTCAGTTCCTTTACTTTATATAAGGGTTTCTTAACAGCTATGCGTCAAGAGACAACCCGTATGAACCTGTCTAAAGGATGGGCCCTGGACACTGTTGTGCTACTCAATAATGTAACAAGAATGATGAGGGAGGATGTGACAGGACCACCTCCAGGAGATGTAGGAGGGGTCTACATCTATGGACTTTTTCTAGATGGTGCAGGGTGGGACAAACGGAACAGCAAGCTAACAGAATCTTCTCCTAAGGTATGCCTCAGAAAATACAGAAATGTATGGTGATAACACCTAAAAATATAGCGGTAATTTGCTTCTAATAGTGGTGAACCAAATTTATTTATGTATGTCAGCTGTATAGTTTCTTCTGAAATTTGTGACTATTTTAGGTATTTGTAAAAGTTTTTAGTTTCCTTCTTGCATGAGACTTTCTATTTTTAATTGGATGGCAGGTTCTCTTTACTCCTATGCCAGTGGTGCATGTCTATGCAGTCAGCAGTGTCAATATGTCAGATATCAAGCAACCTCAGGGAAACAACCTATACAACTGTCCAGTATACAGGAAGCCCAGACGTACGGACCTTAACTTCATATTCAACGTGTTTCTTCGGACCATACAGAACCCAGACCACTGGACATTAAGGGGTGTGGCCTTACTTTGTGACTGCAAATAATTTGATGTTTTCTATTCTTTTATTTTCTTTTTTAACATTGGAGCAGCAAGACCTGAATGTTTTCTGCATCTTATTAGTATAGATTAATTAGTTTATAATGCTAATTTATATTAATCATTTATTAGATATTCTGTGGTGATGGGATATATTTGTAAAATGACCCAAATATGATGCAAATATCATAATTGACTGTATTATTTACTTAATGCACAGCTATTACTTTCTAAGTAATAAAAGTAAAAGATACATTTGCAGAAAAGCTTTAACATACATTAAAACTTGTTCTGATGTAACATTCAATATACTGTGCTGTATATGTTTGCCCAACTGTTTTCCCAGTATAATGTGCTATAGATGTTTTTCCAACTGAAATGTGGGTTTATTTATGTATATTTACTCTCATTATAACTGCTGTTGACCAAAACATATTGTTTGGATAACCCTTATATATAATGTTATATAATTCACATATATATATATAAATTTACAATGAGGTTAAATTAAATTTACAATTTTCACCAGACATGAGTATTAACTCAAGAAATCCACCCATATAAAGAAATCTTGACATTAAAGTTCATAAATAAAGTTATGTGTAATGAAGTGGAATAACACAGGAAAAAAGTAATGAACATGCTAAGAAAAAGCAGTTCTCCAAGGCAAGGAACCAGCTGAAATCTGTAAGTAGTTAGAAAGTAATTATACCTCCTATCTGTGCAAATTAATATCAGCTGGATTAGTAAATTGATGGTCTATAAAAAGGCTTTTTGTTACCAAGGTGTCACACAAGAAACATCTCATGATGGGTAAAAGCAAAGAGCTCTTTCAAGACCTTTGCAACGTTGCGAAATATATTGATGGAATCGAATACAGATGTATTTCAAAACTTTTGAATCTTCCAGTAAGCACCATCGGGTCCATTATCCCCAAGTGGAAGCAACATCACTCTGTCATCAATTGGCCATGCACAGGAGATGTGGCTGGACCTTCCAGCAGGACAATGATCCAAAGCATACAGCAAAGGAAACTCTCAATTGGTTTCAGAGAAATAAAATCAAGCTGTTAGAATGTCCCAGTCAATCACCTGACTTGAATCCAATTGAACAAGATTTAAAGGCAATATGTTTAGAAGAATGGGCCAAAATCACACCTGAATACTGCGGCCGATTAATTTCTTCATACAGGAAGTGTCTTGAAGCTGTCAATACAAACAAAGGCTTCTCCACTAAGTATTAAAAAAAATTCAGTTAGCATGTTCAGTACTTTTTTCCCGCATCATTCCACACATTTCTACTTCATTTATGGACTTTAATGTTTAGATTTCTTGAGTTAATACCAAAATCTGGTGAAAATTTGATGTGAATAACCTCACTGGAACCTCATATTTGCAGAATAAAATGTTGACACCTTCAATACTTATTATCCCCAAATCCTCATATATATATATATATATATATATATATATATATATATATATATATATATATATATATATAAAATTCATATCCTCTGGATTACACTACAAAAATAAAATATTACACCTCACTGTACAGCTGTCATTTTTTAGAAGACTTCTTAGAAACCACCTGATTGAGTTGACTTTGTTTATTTCAAATGGCTACGCAAGATTATCAAGTTTCATAAAACATAAATACCATGCAGTAGCACAGGATATACATACATACACAATGTTGCATGCAAAATTGTGAATATTTTAACACTAGAGTAGGTTAGGAATAATCCAACACCCCCAGTGGGCTCATTTCCTCTCACTTTTTTCAGCTTAATCATTAAACATCCATTATTAATCCAAGTAATTTGTCCGATCTATACTAAGTGTAAAAATAGTTCAATTCTATGTTTATGCTAAATGACTTACTTCAGGTTACCATCCAGCCATAATATTCTGGCAGAAGAGCTGCTAGATCTGTGCGACTGGCCCGAGTTTTTACCACCAGGTGCTACAAGTCTATCATCTACCTTCTCAACAGGGACTGTAAAATTCTCAAACATGACCCAAACCTGCAAATATTCCTTTGAGTCCACTGACTTGCTGCTTATGAAAGCTCCTTCATGTCAAACATTGGCACTTCTGATTCATCTGCTTTACCCTCTTCTGCTCCTTCCTGCTTTGGTGTGGGCTCCGTGTAAGCCACATCTGGACTGGTTTTACGCCCCTTGGGTGGTGGAATGGGCACTACACCCTCTGTGGTACCCTCTGCCCCCTCCTGACCCTCAGCTACAGTTCTTTCCTTCTTCAGGTTTAGCTTTGCTGGGACATTCTTAGTTATGGTTTCCTTGAAGCGCTCTCCAGATTGTTTCAGGCGTTCACCTGACAGGCGAATCTTCTCACGACGCTCGGCTGTCACAATGCGCTCACCCAGCTTATTAACCTTGGTTCCCAGATTCTCCTTGGTCTTGGTCATGTTCTCACGGGAAAAGGTATTCTTCAGACTCTCAATGCGCTTCAGGCCAGTCTTCTTCAACTTCGCCGCTGTGGAATCAGCCTCTTCAACAACCATGTATTCCTCATCTGAGTCAGGAATTAAGGTCTCAGGTATAGCTGCATCCACTGATGCCTCACCACCTGCTGCTCCTTTTGGGGTGTCCTTTGGGTCTGCTACCGCTGAGACCTCAGTATCACCCTGTGAAAAGAAGTATTTATTAAAAGTACTTAGTATTAGTAAAAATGAAAATTCCACTTTATATATAAAGTTTATAACTTTAAATAATCAATACTGCAACATTTTCTCTCCAACAGTCAGATCTACCTTTTCGATTTAGTCAGTCAGGGTTTAAATACCTAGGTATCAACATGACACGTTCTTTATCTAATCTTTTATCAGCTAATTTCACTTCCCTTATCTCAAAGGTTAAATCCAACATTAAGAGTTAGGGTAACCTCCCCCTTTCTCTAATTGGCAGGATCAGTGTCGTCAAAATTAATATATTACCAAAGTTTCTTTTCTTGTTCCAGCAAGTTCCTCTTTTTCTGCCAAAATCATTCTTCGATTCATTGGATAAGATAATTAGTACTTTTATTTGGGGTGGGAAGTCATCAAGGGTTCGTAAATCTTTATTGCAGATATGTAGACTCAGTGCAGGACTTGCATTACCCAATTTTCAAATTATTACTGGGCTGCGCACATCCATAAACTTTGCTACTGGGTTAAATCTCCTGGATCTTCTTGGTGTAAATTGGAACTACCTTCTTGTAGGGAATCCTCTTTACCTGCTTTACTTTATTCCTTTCGACCTACAAAACTCTCCCTATGTACTGATAACCAAGTTGTCCTCAACACACTTAAGACTTGGTATCAGTTTAGACGGCGCTTTAAATTTGTAGGTGCATCCTCTTTGGGTCCTTTAGACCAGCGGTTCCCAAACTTTTCCAGAGCAAGGCCCCCCAAATGGCATTAACATTTGACTGTGGCCCCCCTTTTGCAAGATGTCTTTAAAACACATTAAAAATACAGACTTCTGAATATATCCCCCTTTTTTTAAAATTAATAATTACATCTTGCATCCTTACATTACATTAGATTAGGAATTGATTGTGTGTGTGTGTGTGTGTGTGGTTGTCTGAGAGTGTGTTTGTTTTCGGTGTTTGTACTTTTTAATTTTGTTTTCCTTTGTTAGTATAAAAAGAAAAAAACTGTGAATGATTGTTGCTGTGTGTCGGTCGGTTTGTTTTTCTTCTCACTAAAAGTTTATTGGATAAAGTTTATAACTTTATTTATGAACTTTGATGTTGTGAATTCCTTATAATTCCATATTAATTGAGTTGTCTGGTGAAAACTGATGTCTGGTGAAAATTTCATGTGAATAGCCTCATTGGAAATATATTTACTGAAAAAAATGTTGATGCGTTCAATACTTATTTCCCCCACTGTATGTCGTACATTGAATTAGTTGCTTGCCAATTGTTTGATTGTTCCAATAGCCAGTTAGTTATTCATTCCCATTAATAAAGTATTGAGAGGAAAATCTGGTTTGTCTGTTTTCATATTTCTGTAAATTTGGTTCATTTTGTAGATTTGAATTATGAATTAACACAATATTGAGTGGTATCATGATACTATTTGGTATTTGTCACGATTTCCCCTTGAAATAGCGCTGTAGCATGCAGCGTGCTTGGAAACCTGAAGCGCAAGCTTAAAAGCGCGAGTGCATGCTTTTGGGTTTTCAGAGACATTGACTTTGTTTACTGTCTACACGTGCATTTGTTATGGTTTTTGTCCTGTCTCCGCCCCTGTATTTTTATTGCTTGTTTCCCATATGTGTGTTATCATTCTCTTGTGGTCTTGTGTTTCACCCCTGATTACGTTTGTTATTTAAACCCCTCGTGCATCTTGTAAATTGTGAAGTATTATGTGAGTTTTCCATATACCAAGCATTTGTTTTTCAGTTCATGTGTTATTGTTGTGATCTTTTTCTCACCCTCGTTCTCGATTCCTGTTTTTCCTCATTTATGCCCTTTTGCCTGATCTATTGCCTGTTTTTTTTTGACCACGCTATTGTCTTATGATTTGTATTTGTCTGCCTGCCTCTCTTTAATAAAAGCTCTTATCTGCACTTGTATCTGTCCTAACCTCCATAACGTTCAGTTGAGGGACAGTATTTTGATACTTCAGCTGGTATAGTATCATTAGATATGTTTATGGTATTGTGACAACCCTATTAGACACATATGAGTAATAAATATTAATAATAAAAACAATGCACAATTCTTCCATTCTGTTATTATTTTACTTCCTCTTAATATAGAAATTAAACAATAGTTTAAACTTACACTTGGAGGACAAATTCATTCATCTTTAGCATTTGCTGGTCAGGGTACATTGGTCACACAAGACAATTCACCCTGGATGGGACATCAGTAAATTGCAGGGCACAATTCACACACACATTCGCACACTCATTCACAACTAAATTCAATTTGGCTTATGTTTTTGGATACTGGGAGGAAGCTGGAGAATATAGAAGAAAACCCACATGAACATGGGAGACCATGGAAAAACTCCCATGCAAAAGATCCCGTTGTAGTAAGTAATGCGGGTTTCAAAAAAGGAAGAGAGGCACACAAAAAGAGTAATTAGAAAAAATACTAGAATAAAACTGAACATATGTCTGTTATTTGTGACCCATGCTAAACTTTAGGCTATATTTAACACCGTTTAGTGCTTAGTGTGAACTCAATGAAAGTAAAGTAACATATTTTCTAAAATATTAAGAACACGTTTTCTTTTATCATATACAGTGCATCCGGAAAGTTTTCACAGCGCTTCACTTTTTCCACATTTTGTTATGTTACAGCCTTATTCCAAAATGGATTAAATTCATTATTTTCCTCAAAATTCCACAAACAAAACCCCATAATGACAACGTCAAAGAAGCTTGTTTGAAATCTTTGAAAATTTATAAATAAACTTATAAATAAAAAACAAAAAAAGCACATGTACATAAGTATTCACAGCCTTTGCCATGGCACTCAAAATTGAGCTCAGGTGCATCCTGTTTCCACTGATCATCCTTGAGATGTTTCTACAACTTGATTGGAGTCCACCTGTGGTAAATTCAGTTGATTGGACATGATTTGGAAAGGCACACGCCTGTCTATATAAGGTCCCACAGTTAACAATGCATGTCAGAGCACAAACCAAGCCATGAAGTCCAAGGAACTGTCTGTAGACCTCCGAGACAGGATTGTATTTAGACACAGATCTGGGGAAGGGTACAGAAATATTTCTGCAGCATTGAAGGTCCCAATGAGCACAGTGGCCTCCATCATCCATAAATGGAAGAAGTCTGGAACCAGCAGGACTCTTCCTAGAGCTGGCCGCCTGGCCAAACTGAGCGATCGGGGGAGAAGGGCCTTAGTCGGGGAGGTGACCAAAAACCCGATGGTCATTCTGACAGAGCTCCAGCGTGTCTCTGTGGAGAGTGGAGAACCTTCCAGAAGAACAACCATCTCTGCAGAACTTCATCAGTCAGGCCTGAATGGTAGAGTGGCCAGATGGAAGCCACTCCTCAGTAAAAGGCACATGACAGCCTGCCTGGAGTTTGCCAAAAGGCACCTGAAGGACTCTCAGACCAAAGATTGAACAAAGACTGAACTCTTTGGCCTGAATATCAAGTGTCATGTCTGGAGGAAACCAGGCACCACTCATCACCTGGCCAATACCATCCCCATCCCTACAGTGAAGCAAAGTGGTGGCAGCATCATGCTGTGGGGATGTTTTTCAGCGGCAGGAACTGGGAGACTAGTCAGGATAGAGGAAAAGATGAATGCAGCAATGTACAGAGACATCCTTGATGAAAACCTGCTCCAGAGCGCTCTGGACCTCAGACTGGGTGAAGGTTCATCTTCCAACAGGACAACGACCCTAAGCACACAGCCAAGATAACAAAGGAGCGGCTACAGGACAACTCTGTGAATGTCCTTGAGTGGCCCATCCAGAGCCCAGACTTGAACCCAATTGAACATCTCTGGAGAGATCTGAAAATGGCTGTGCACCAACGCTCCCCATCCAACCTGATGGAGCTCGAGAGGTCCTTCAAAGAAGAATGGGAGAAACTGCCCAAAAATAGGTGTGCCAAGCTTGTAGCATCATTGTCAAAAAGACTTGAGGCAATTGGTGCGAATGTTGCTTCAACAAAGTATTGAGCAAAGGCTCGTAATTCACGTATGTGTATAACATATTAGTCTTGCTGATCTGACATAAAGCCGCAGTGAAAAAGCAGGAGGGGAGGCAGCCAGTACCTCTGCCTCACTGAAGGGGGCGTGTGTGAGTATACGGGCTTGTTCTGCTAGTATTCTTCTTCACGTATTACAGACAAATGGCATTGTGGATAATATGCTAGCTAAAAAGTCAAGTGCAGTCCATTTATTTATTTTTTGCCCTGACTGCAAAAATGGAAGATTATATATATTTATATAAAGTTAAAACATTTCTCAAAACTGGACTTTCAATCAAAACTGGAAGTGATAAATAATGGAAGACTGATGCCGGAGCTAAAAGATTTGCTTCAAACGATGGGACAGATGAGGACATGTCTTTTCAAACGGAGTGGTACACCTGAAAAGATTGGCTGTGTGGTTGTGTCACAATTCAGAACGATTTAATTGAGGCAATAAGTGATGTGATTAGAAATGAAAAGGAGAAAAAAGGAGATTAATGCAGCCCTATTTGTTGCTGTAGAAGTAAAGGTAAGACCAAGCATACATTTCTGTACAGTCCACGACAAAAATAAAAGACCAGCCCTTTTTAAATAATAATAAAAAATTATATAAAACAAGATAAGGAAAAATTGTTATTTTAAAGAATAAAACTACATTTGTCTTTTTGTTGTGGACTGTATATACTTTCATTTGTACTGAATGAGTATGAATTGAGGAATTGTGATGGCAAATTAAGAACACACGGAGGGTGCAGAGCAAATGCGCTCTCTCTGAGCCGCTATAAATTTGACGTTCTTCTTTGGCCAAATACGTACCTTACCTATGTGTGTGTGTAAAGAATTCTGATATGGGATACGAAACATAACCAGTAGTCAATGTACAAGTAGCCAGTTGAATGGTGAATTTATGCTACTCGGTGCTTCCCCAGCCATGAACCTCACTGCACGTTACTGGTGAATACTTATGTAAATGTCCTTTTTTTGTTTTTTTATTTTTAATAAATTTGCAAAGATTTCAAACAAACTTCTTTTACGTTGTCATTATGTGGTAATGTTTGTAGAATTTTGAGGTAAATAATTAATTTAACCCATTATGGAATAAGGCTGTAACATAACAAAATGTGGAAAAAGTGAAGCACTGTGAATACTTTCCGGAAGCACTGTAACAATAATAATATATTTGGAAAACATATTTTCCAAATATAAAAAATCTTTAGACAAAATGTTTTCCAAATATAATCAGAATAAAAATAAATTCATTTGATCATAGAGCCACATCATAATTACATAGTTCATATATTATCTATTTGATATTTTTCAGTGCTATTTTTGCGATGGTCTAAGTAATTTTTTTTTTTTTGGCTGCTGCAGCAGTTACTTTGTCTTAGTCCATAGGCGAACTGAAGTTTCTATAGTGTGTACATATGTAGTGCTGTACACAATCATTCCAATTTTTGAAGTTTTTAGAGGCTTGAATGATTGCCAAACATATGTCCTGTGCCATTAATTAAAATTGTTTTGAAATTTGAAAATGTCAGCTTGAGAATTGTGCTTGATGTTAGGCTATTGATAGCCTAGCCTATTGTAGATGGTTTCAGTGCAGCAACCCAGACTCACAGCTGATAGCACTATATTAGGACATGTGCCTTTACAGACTAACCTCTCAGAATAACCCTGTACAAGTATGTCAGCTGTTGCCTGCATGTAGCACTGCCTAAAAACACAGATAATACAGAAACAGCTATAAATATTAACATTAACAAAACAACAGTTACTCCCTTTATCTATTTTCTGGGTTATGCTAAAATGTCAGCTAATCCTTTATAAGATACACACAACTAAAAAAAAAAAAAAAGTTGTATAAAATTCTCAGATTTTATTAATGAAAATGTTGTTTTTAATGGACTTTGTTATTTATTACATAAATTATTGTCTACTATTTTAGCTTGCTGTCATAGTAAACCTTTATTTTACTATAAAGTAAATCTCTATTTCATTCAGTATAATTAAAATGATTTCATATCTTGGTATTATTTTTTAAAATAAAATTTGATCTTACTCATTGTTAAATAACACCTAGTATGGCTATGGTATAGCCCTCTTTAATAATAAAAAAAAAAAAACGGTGCTAATTTTGGCAGAATTAATTAAATACTGCTTATTAATAATTAAATAATACTAACTATCTACCAGCTTCTTATTCAGGCTTATTCATATTATCTGGGCTATATTAAAGCTGTGTATTATATAATTATTATGACAATAACAGGAAAAATCTGTATTTATTTACTAGTGAGAGGAAAGTAAGTCTGAATCTCATATCTCATATGTTGTCTTCAGAAATGTATGTATTATATATTCCCTTCATTTTTATGGTATATTGCTACACAGACAATGAAGTCAGACTATCTCTTCTTTCACTGCATAAGGAAAACTTACTGTCAAATAATTCTGCAATATAATTATTGTTATTAATACTGCCTTTATAATAAAAGATCATTACTAAAATCACTATTGGTTAGCATACTTCTGGTTCATAATCTTTTGATACACATCCAAGTTAAAGCACAGAATAACCACTGACTAGTCATTGGCAATAGAAATTACCCTTAAAGGTATCGGTCATATTTTTAGGTACATTTTTCAACTGAAAAACTGCAATGTAAGTAAGAACCTTAACTAGAAAAAATAGCATGGTGCACAAACTTTTCTAGTTAAGGTTCTTCCTCAGTTGCATGTCCTCATGTCTCTTTTTGGGGATCCCTGTTGTATACATAATTTAGAGATGGCCCTTAGCCAGAATTCACATGCCTTACCTGGTATATTACCACACGGAACTTGTTTTTGCTTAGCAGCTCAGCCTGTGTTTCCTCTACCTTCTTGAGACGTATGTTTTGCTTTTCTACACGGACCCGCACATCCTTAATGTGGCAGCTAACTTTCCGTGTTTTCTCCAGTAGCTTTTCGACAGTGCCACTGGTAGTGGTATGCTCCTTGGTCAACTTTACTACATCTTCCTGTATGGTCTTCACATTGTTCTCCAATTCCAGCTGTCTCTCTTCCATGCGTTGCTGGCATGCCTGCACATTGTCAATGATGCCAGCCACACGTTCCAGGAGAGAGAGAATATTCAAGGCATTGGGCTCATCCGTAGCGGCCACAAGTCCCAGTTTTTCTGCCATGTTTACGCTTACCAAATTCTGAAAGTCTGAGCTCCTACCTTGAATAGTAGAGACCAGGATTAAAGGTCTTCAGGTAGAAATATCGATGCTGGGCTCAAGTTTAGGGTAAGACAGTATATCATTAGCTTTAACTAATCTACAAGACACACTAGGGTGAGACACACTCCTCAAACAACAGCTTCACTGGGCTATTGGAAAGAAAATCATGAAAGCCCCACCCCACAGAAATCCAACGGGCTCAAAGGCCAGATAAGCCACAAGGAAAGACAGACAGCAACTGAGAAAGAGTCTGAACTGTGACAGGCAGGGAGGGCACCAAACCAATGCCACAAGAATTCAGTTATATATATATCTCTGGTAAGGTGACACTGTGACATTTAAAGATGTGTAGGGGAGAGCAGGACATGTCACTTGTTTCACTCTTGGGCCTGATATATTACAATGGAATAAATATCACAACAAATGAAAGAATGAAATCTCAAGCACATATTTTCTATTTATTATGTCTTCATAGGTTAATTTCAAAACAGAGTTATAGACAATAAAAATAGAGGGTGTGTACTTGAGACAATTTGCCCGATCAGTGTTCCACACTGATGTGAAATCCACACTGGATTCGCACAGTTTTCAAAACATAAAAACACATCCTATTTTTTACTTTGTTTATTTTGTCATACTGTATATGACATACACTATATGGCCAAATGTTTGTGGATAGACTAGGAATAGTTTTCAAGCCAATATGCAGTACGAATCAATAGTTTACTGGAAACGTTTAGCTGCATGTAGCAATGAGTATAACTAAACGTTTCTGGTAACTGTTGATCAGTAGTGTGCATTATCTTGGGGCCTATTCCTCAGTTCAACTCTGGGATGTTGGTGGGTTTCCTCACATGAATTGCTTGCTTCAGATCCTTCACCAACATTTCTGTTGGATTAAAGTCAGGACTTTGACTTGGCCATTCCAAAACATTAACTTTATTCTTCTTTAACCATTCTTTGGTAGAATGACGTGTGTGCTTAGAATCATTGCCTTGCTGCATGACCCACTTTCTCTTGAGATTCAGTTCATGAACAGGTGTCCTAACATTTTCCTGTAGAATTTGCTGATATAATTCATAATTCATTATACCATCAATGATGGCAAGCCATCTGGGCCCAGATGCAGCAAAACAGGCCCAAACCACGATACTACCACCACCATGTTTCACAGATGGTATAAGGTTCTTGTGCTGGAATGCTGTGTTTTTCTTTTCCAAACATAATGCTTAATATTTAAACCAAAAAGTTCTATTTTGGTCTCATCCATCCACAAAAAATTTTTCCATTAGCCTTTTGGCTTGTGCAAATGATCTTTATCAAACTGCAATATTGTCGGCAGCAATAACAGCAATGTTATTTTGCAACAGCAATGGGTAGCAATGCTAATTTGGAGAGCAGTGGCTTTCTCCTTGCAACCCTGCCATGCACACCATTGTTGTTAAGTGTTCTCCTGATGGTGGACTCAAGAACCTTAACATTAGCCAATGTAAGAGAGGCCTTTAGCTGCGTGGAATTTAGCATGGAAGTTACATTTGTGACCTTGTGGACTATTACATGTCTTGCTCTTGGAGTGATCTTTGTCGGTTGACCACTCATGGGGAGGTGAATGTCAATGGTCTTGAATTTCCTTCATTTGTATACAGTCTGTCTGACTGTGGATTGATGGAGTCCAAACTCTTTAGATGGTTTTGTAATATTCTCCTGCCTGATGAGCATCAACAGGGAGCTCACTCACACTTGATTGTCATCCCACTGATTGAAAACACCTGACTCTAATTTCACCTTCAACTTAACTGCTAATCCTAGTGGTTCACATACTATTGCAACTCACAGACGTAATATTTTATCATTTCCTCAATAAATACAGGTGCATCTCGAAAAATTTTAATATAATTGAAAAGGGTTTTTTTTTCCATAAGTTAATTCAAAAAGTGAAACTTTTATATATTCTAGATTCATTACACATAAAGTGAAATAGTTCAAGCCTTTTTTGTTTTAATCTTGATGATTATGGCTTACAGCTCATGGAAGTCCAGTATCTCAAAATATTAGAATAAAGAATTTATAATAATTATTTGTAATATTTATCATTTTTAATTTTTTGAGATTTTTAAATTTTATTTCCATGAGCAGTAAGCCGTAATCATCAAGATTAAAATAAAGATTAAAACAGGCCTAAAAAACAGATTTAAAAAAGGCTTGGAATATTTCACTTTATGCACAATTCAATTCAATTTAATTCAATTCAATTTTATTTGTATAGTGCTTTTTACAATAGACATTGTCTCAAAGCAGCTTTACAGAAATATCAACACGGTACACAGATATTAAAGGTGTGAATTTATCCCAACTGAGCAAGCCACTGAGTGGCGACAGTGGCAAGGAAAAACTCCCTAAGATGTTTTAAGAGGAAGAAACCTTGAGAGGAACCAGACTCAGAAGGGAACCCATCCTCATCTGGGTAACAACAGATAATGTGAAAAAGTACATTATTGACTTATATGAAGTCTGTATGGCCTTAGGAGCAGCCATAGTCCCAGCAGTCTGGAATTGGAGAAGATTTGAGCTCCATCCAGAGGCAGAAAGGATCTGGATCTCTAGTATCTCCATAAATTCGTGTGTGGCTCGGCAGAAGGAGAGAGGGAGAGAAAAGATTATTAGGACTGGGAATTAGTATAATAGAAAGTCTAGTCAGGGTAGGCTTGAGTAAACAAATACGTTTTAAGCCTAGACTTAAACACTGAGACTGTGACAATGAATCTAGAATATATGAAAGCTCCACTTTTTGAGTTAAATTATGGAAAAAAAATACTTTTCCATGATATTCTATTTTTTTTTTAGATGCACCTGTAAATGACCAAGTACAATATTTTTGTCTCATTTGTTTAATTGGCTTCTCTTTGTCTACCTTTAGGACTTGTGTGAAAAAGATATGATGCTTTATGTCATATTTATGCAGAAATATAGAAAATTATTAGAAAATTATAAAGGGTTCACAAACATTCAAGCACCACTGTAGGACTATGTTTCTTTTGGTAAGCAGTTTCTTACTCATGTATTTGCTGAGATGATGGCAAAAAGTTTTGTGGGTGGTAGGTACTTCACAAGGGTTGTCAGGTGGCCTTAAATCAAAGGGTTTTTCAGGTGGGTTTAAAGCAATTAAACATTTAAGAAGGGGGTCCCTTCTTAGATGTTTAATTGATTTAAACCCACTAAATCTCAAGAGGGCTCAACATTGTAGTCTGGTGTCCCAGATACACCC
The DNA here is from genome assembly GCF_023375685.1 of Ictalurus furcatus. Classification (NCBI taxonomy): domain Eukaryota; kingdom Metazoa; phylum Chordata; class Actinopteri; order Siluriformes; family Ictaluridae; genus Ictalurus; species Ictalurus furcatus. The sequence goes on along the minus strand of NC_071255.1, from coordinate 5,956,602 downwards.
CTGTGTCTCTGACTACCCAATGGACATTTTGGGGCCCAACTGATGTCCAAATGTCCATTTACCATCTATGCAGCAAAACAGGCCCAAACCATGATACCACCACCATTTGTCACAGATGGCATAAGGCTTAAAGTGCTAAGATTCAATGTGACTTAACACTAATACAAGTTGTGTGTTTGCAGGTATTTTAGTCCTATCAAATATAAAAGTTGACTTAGGAAACAATGCATTATGAAAATACATATACTAATAATATAAATCCTTTTATTTTCTACTCCATACAAAAAAGACCAAAATAGGTTTATAAACAAACCCAATGCTTACTGTGGATTTTAATCTCATAGCAACCAATGGAAGATAGTCCTGCCCAAGGGAAGGAATCGTAACCTTGCCTCATGCCAAGATGCTGCCCAAATGTCTCTAATTACATTACCAACTGCAGACTATTCTTAACCTTTATTACACATAGTACACTTGTCAAATTGTGGAACAACAACTGGTTCCACAGGAAGGGGAACAAATCTGCATGTGCATAGTCTCCAGTTGACAAAACTGGAGACTATACACATGCAGATTTGTTCCCCTTACCTCATCAGATGGTCAGAACAACTAATGATCAGGACAACCTAACTCTAATTAGGTTGTTCTGTATATAACTTTCTATTGTATGTAAATAGCATTATATATACAGTACTGTACAGAAGTCTTAGGTACCCTTTGTTATAGATTTTTATATTGTGACTTTATCGACATTATCGAGTCAGTACAAAAACATTTTAGATTTCCAATTATTAATTTTCCACAAAATTAAATGTTATAGAAAAATGTTTGTATGTCAGTAAAGAACATATTAAGTGGTAAGAGACACTTTTCAGATAAAAAAACATAATGATGGCTGCTGGATTTTGCTGCAAAGATAAGAAGCAAGTGTAACAGTTAAAGTCTCCAGAAGAATCGTTGCTGGTTCTGCAAGATGCTCAGTAAAATTTACAGCTCATTTCCTCATAAACCTGAACTAATTCTACCTGAGATTACTTTTTTTTTAAACAAAGGATCATGACGCCAACTATTGCCTTTGTTTCATTTATTATTGTTTACTGCTCTATATAGTATTTTTTTAAATGGAGAAACATTTCTTTACATTATTTCTGAAGGCATCTTTGCTGTACAGCATTTCTTTGCATGTGCCTGTGTGTGTATGTATTTTTTTTTGTGTGTGTGTGTATATATATATATATGTGTGTGTGTGTGTGTGTGTATGTATATGTATGTGTGTGTGTATGTATATGTGTGTGTGTGTTTGTGCGTGTGTGTGTGTATGTGTGTGTTAGAGCTGCAACAACTAATCGATAATAATCGATTATGAAAATCGTTGTCAACGAATCTCATTATCGATTAGTTGGTCTGCACGCAGTGCATTTACTCATTACGTTCTGTTCTGAAAACACGCTTCGGAGAGTAAATGCTAAAGTTGCCAAATGACGTACTGTACACTATGCACGGAGTACTATACCGTCTAGTGTGTGATTTTTAGAAAGGTAATATCACCTCAAATAGAACACTAGCGACTTTTTTGTTACTAACCGGAAGTATAAGCCGCTTCCTAGTCGACGGCGCATGACGTCACGCACGTAATGCGACGCGGCTAGCTTTAGCCTAATACCCAGAGTCAATAACGACTTTCTTCAGATTACTGTTTCTGTCAGCGTTATATTTTATTCCCAGCATGACCTCAGTCACCATCAGACGGAGGTGAAATCGTCACCTGACTGAGGAGGAAAGTGTGCGAAAGTCTTCTAAGGCAGGGAAGCATTTTATGTTAAACACCGACGTGAAGATCAACTTTATAAAGCTTTTTATAAAGAGTTTGTGCAGCACGGAAGCATGACAGTGATACGGTCGCTAGTTGCTTAAAAGGTTTAATTTAATTTCAGTTTATTGTCATTATATATGTATTTGCGCGCTTGCAGTGTAACTTCTGTCGTTTATTATAACGGAAGTGATGTGTTAGTAACGAGGCCGTGTTGCCCCTCACGCGCGATGCAGATAGATTGTAGCGCGAGTAAGATCTGTAATGTCTAATTAAAACATTATGATCAAAATTAAACACGAGTAAAATAGTATTCCTAAAGACAGTGAGTTACAGAAACCACAAGGTGCAGCTTTTATTATTAATTTAGGACTGTAGTTTAAATCGGTGCTTTTGTGCATCCATAAAAAATAATGCATAAATTCTTATATCTATCTATCTATCTATCTATCTATCTATATATATATATATATATATATATATATATATATATATATATATATATATATATTAGTTTATATTTATATTATATATATATAAGTACTTATGCATTTTTTTATGGATTCACAAAAAGCACCGAATTAAACTACAGTCCTAATTTAATAATATATATTCTTTTGTGTGTGTGTGTGTGTATGTTGGGTTCTCTTCTGTTTTGGATTTTATTTTAAATAAACAAACAAAAAAAAGGCACCGAAAGTTTGCCCCCATCTGATTAATCGAATAAATATTCGGACAACTAATCGATTATGAAAATAATCTAGTTGCAGCCCCAGTGTGTGTGTGTATGTAAAAAAGTTAAATATATATATATATATATATATATATATATATATATATATATATATATATATATAGGGTGAAATTTAACTTTTTTTAATGCAGAAATATACGGCAGACTTGAAGTCTTCAAGACTTGAGGTCTGCCTTATATTTCTTCAAGTCAGACTTCAGAAATATATTCAAAGACTTCACACAGGGTGGATCTTTAGCAGTAGAAGTGATGAGTTCTGATCATAAAATAAATTAATGGAAAAAACATTTGGAGCTTTTTCCCTAACAAAAAATGGTCAGTCAGTTTTTTGCAATAGAGTCTGGCTGCAGACATGCAGATGCACTCTCAGACATGCAGTCTCAAACTGACATGTGTGTTTTTCTTTGTTGTGTCGAACTCCGTTTCCCCATCGGGATAGCTATTTAAAAAATAATAATAAAATAAAAAATAAATAAAGTGCGCATGTGCACACAAACTTGCCCCCGAGATGCTGTGCTCGTACCACGGAGGTACTATGGAAAGCCCTAAGGCTCAAAACTAACGTTTTTAACGACTTTTATCTGTAAAATGTTGTATTCCAGAAGTGAAATGCGTATTTCATGACTGTCTAATTTATATTTTGAAAATGTAACAGAATTTATGTTTGTTGTGTTTTTTTTATGTCTTTATTAAACACCCACTCTTATTTCTATCAATAAATAATGTTATATTTGTGAGAGAGTTTTCATTTTGAATGATGTAGACTTCTGGAAGTTCCCCTTAGTTCAGTTTTTTTATTGTGTGATTTGACCAGAAAAGAGCTCCACTTTAGCGCCACTGTTTAGAGTAAACTAAATCTGATGGTTTTCTTTCTCTGCAATTTACTCAGAAAAGGTCATAAGAAACTGAAGATAAAAACAATATCATACAAGTTTTAGCTTTTATCTTTGTATTAACACCACCTCCATCATAGCAAATTTGTCCATAGTAGCAGGGGGAGCACATCCTGAAAGCTGATAATGGTACTATCAGATACTGTTCAATAAGAACATGTGTGAAATTCATACTGCTGACTTGTTTACCCACAACAGGTAAGTCCTGTGATTTTTTTTAGCCTGCTATCCCTAAATTTGTCCATCATAGTAGGGGGAACGCATCCTGACAGCTGTTAATGGTGCTGTCAGAAACGGTTCCCCCTGTGTTCAGTAGGAAAGAAAGCTAATACGTAGATTTGTACTGCTGACTTCATACTCACAACTGGTATGTCCTATGTTTTTCAGCCTTCTAGCCCTAAATTTGTTCAGCATAGCAGGGGGAATGCTTCATGACAGCTGAGAATGGAACTGTCAGACACTGTTCCCCCTGTGTTCAATAAGAAACAAAGCTCATACATGTGTCAAATTTATACTACTCATGTCTTTATTCACAACAGGTAAGTCCAGTGTATTTTTTTAGACTGCTATCCTAGATGTGTCCTTCATAGCAGCGGGAACGCCTCCTAACAGCTGAGAATGGTACTATCAGATATCAGTTGAGGCATAGACTCCACATGACCTCTGAAGATGTGCTGTGGTATCTGGCACTAAGACGTTAGCAGCAGATACTTTAAGTCCTGTAAGTTGTGAGGTGGGGCCTCTGTGGATCGAACTTGTTTGTCCATCACATACCAAAGATGCTTGATCGGATTGAGATCTGAAGAATTTGGAAAACTCTTTGTCATGTTCCTCAAACCATTCCTGAACAATTTTTGCAGTGTGTCAGGGAGCATTATCCTGCTGAAAGACGCCACTGCCAATACTGTTCCCATGAAGGGGTGTACTTGGTATGCAGCAATCTTTAGATAGGTGGTATGTGTCAAATCAAACATCAACATGAATGCCAGGACCCAAGGTTGTCCAGCAGAACATTGTTACACTTACTCCGCCGGCTTGCCAGAGTGCATCCTCTTCCCCAGGTAAGTGATGTAAAAGAAAATGTGATTCATCAGGCCAGGCCACCTTCTTCCATAGCTCCATGGTCCAGTTCTGAGGGTCATGTGTCCATTGTAGGTGCTTTCAGTGGTGGACAGGGGTCACCATGGGCACTCTGACCAGTCCGCAGCTATGCAGCCCCATACGCAGTAAACTGTGATGCACTGTGTGTTCTGGCACCTTTCTAACATAGACAGTGTTAACTTTTTCAGCAATTTGTGCTTCAGTAGCTTGTCTGTGGGGTCAGACCAGACAGGCTAGCCATCACTCCCCACATACATCAGTGAGCCTTGGGAGCCCATGACTCTGTTGCCGGTTTACTGGTTGTCCTTCCTGGACAACTTTTGGTAGGTACTAACCACTGCATACCGGGAACACCCCAAAAGACCTACTGTTTTGGAGTTGCTCTGACAGAGTCATCTAGCTATCATAATCTGGCCCTTGTCTAAGACGCTCAGATCCTTATCTTGCCCATATTTCCTGCTTCCAACACATCAACTTTGAGAACTGACTGTTCACTTGCTGCCTACTCAACACCCTTCGACAGGTGCCATTGTAATGAGATAATCAATCACTTCACCTTGTTATGGCTATACATCTGTGTGTGAGTGTAATATTTATTTAATTCCCAAATTTTAAAAGGTGTATTTTTTGCGTAATGTTTTTGTTACTGTTAAATATTGCCCATTTTGCTATTTAGTTTTGTATTTATTAAAACTTCTACTAAAGTGAATTGTACTGTCAGTTAAAGGTCAGTTAGCACAATTTATTAATTGTTATTAAAGTTTTCTATGTAATACTTTTGTGAGCTTTGTTTCTTATTGAACACAGAGGGAACAATATCTGACAGTAACATTCCCAGCTGTCGGGATGCGTTCCCCCTTCTATGATGGACAAGTTAAGGGATAGTAGACTTAAAAAACACAGTACTTACCTGTTGTGAGTAAACAAGTCAGCAGTAACAAATTCTGTTACCCAATTTTCAAAATAGAACTAGACAGTCATAAATAATGCCTTTCAGAATACAACATTCTACAGATAAGTCGTTACAACGTTAATTTTGTTGAACGTTGATCTAATAAGATCCGATTACTATGCAGATCAAAGATCTAATGGGACGCGGTGTGTAATGTCTCTTTGTGAAAGGATGTGCGAATAAAAATCATGTGAAAATACATGCATAATTCATGTCTGCTGCAAATTAAAATTCATCTTTTCTTGTATACGTTCCTATTTTATATTCCTCAGGCTTAAGAGAAATTGTATTATGCACCTGTGTGTGTGTGTGTGGCACCTGTGTATATTTCTTCACTGTATACCATATGTATCACTTTATAATAACTTGTGGTTAAATCATTGATTGCTTAACACAGAACCTAAGAATAAACACATGAGCTCTGCTGCTGTCAGGTTCAATACTTTAATATGCTGACAAGATTGTCATACCAATATTTCAAAGAAACCAGAAAGAATTTAACACAAGACAGTTGCTGATTATGACTTTAGTAAATGATAATAATACAATAAATATAATAATGAATAAAAATAAAACAACACAAAACATGACAATTCCATAACACCACTATGAGAAAATGTGGACTATTTAACACAATACATGGATGATAAATTAATACAAAACAAAATAAATGATTAAAGGAACTATTGTTACAATTACTCAACTTTTTGGCAGTAGATCCTAAGCTTCATTTAGTTGACAGCATGCTCCAGAAATGTATGCATGTCCTGCATAAATGTAAAAACAAACATCAGTGGCGCTACAGCATCATGATCCACGAACTCTCTATTGAAGAACCTTTCCAGGGCCTCAGCAACTTCTTCATCCTCTATACAAAGAATCTGAGGCAGCGGAACTGAAACAGTGAGGTCATTACAGTGCCACCGACTGGCACCACTGACTGACACAGACCTAAGAGTAACACAATACAAAAGAGGATACATAAAAAAAGAATCTAAACAAAAATGAAAACAAATGTAATATCTCAGATATTAAAAAAGCATAAAAACAAATCAACTATTACTGATGTTGCTACCCCTCAAGCAAAACCTACTTTTTGTGGAGACTTTTTGTCTGTGCCTTCTGCAGTGCAGGCTGCAGGAACTAAATAAGCTTCATCTGCCTAAAAATAAACCCCAAATATGAGTATTCAGTTTAAGCCTGTGTTACCTTTATTACTGCCGTTTTAAGGTAACATTTCTGAGTAGTTACTACACAGTAAATTTACCTGTGATGGTGATACCTGGCTGTCATGGAAAGTCCTGTTAGTGAAAAAATGCAGCATAAGCTTACCTAATGTGTCTTGATAATATGTCATTTTGACCATCTGCTAAACAAGTATATGCTTTTAACTGAGAGATTTCTTCAAACCTCCTTTTTCTCAACCTAAATACAGGCTGGAGATCACCTCTCAGGAAGGCTTTGGACTGCTCAGGGCAAACATTTTTCCATGGCTGGAAAACATTGATAGAATGTACAACTGTTAAAAAATACATTTTATCTAATTAAAGCTAAGTATTTTTTATGTTGGTGGTAAAATGCAGTATATTTGTGGTTAATTAATACTCTGTTTTTGCCTTATACCGACTTATTTTTCATTTATAGTCTGCATTGTACATGGTGCTGGATGCCCCATTTGACTACACAATTGTGAGTATTAGTAATGTTTGCAGTACCTTTGAGATGATGCGATTTACAATAGGCATTAACATTTTGAGAAGTTGGACATGGCAGATCTGAGGAAATGGTGGTGTGTGTGTGAGATGTTGATGGAGAACTTTGCACTGGATAGGTACAGAATTGTTTGTTTGTTGCCTTTAAATACCTCAGTCATTTCCATATGGTTGTCTTGGTAAACCCTTAAATATAATGAAAGGTATGAGTGCATGTTCACATAATAAAGTTTTATATATGTAATGGGTTCAAATTGTATGTTTTTTACCTTTAAATCAAGGCCTGTATTTTCGGTCCATTTTCCAGGCATTATCCCATATGCAATATCCCTCTCAAGTATGCAGAGAACAAATAAATCAATAACAATTGCTGTGTCAAAATGTAAGGTTATGTATGCACAAGTTTATGCCAGTGTGAGTCACCACCTAATAGTATTAAGGTAATAAACTTGTGTTTGAAAATGAGTGCCTTTTTACATGGCTTTCCCAATGATTTTGAATCTTCTTTTGAGTCATTGGCTTCAGTGAATGGGGCAACTAAAATAAAATCTAATGCAATAAAATGTACAAGAAGTTGTGCACTGTGGTGTTTTTCACCCTCTAAGACTGACTACTGATTGATGCATCTGTAAGAACAAACTGAAGAAACAGAAATCTACATGAAAACCATTATCTGATGTGTCTGATTTTTAATTTTTCTTATAATTCTTATCAGAGTCATATTCCATGTCTCTCTCGTTTTCAAAACCCACTGAGAAGAATGTTGAAATGACCTCGATAATACTCAATGTTTATATTAAATACTTTGGTTGTCAAGACACCACATCTACACTAAAAATGTATTACATGCAGTCCTACTTCGACCTACTGAACACATTCACTTCGAACACACCAGTAAAACAGTCAGTTGTTTGACCACCTAAACGATATAATGAACTTAAAATGCTTTATATACGTTTTTTACTGATTTCTTGTATGAAGTGTAGTTAACCAGTTAGCAACGAAGCGATATTAAGACAGCAATTTTAACTAACACTATGAAAAAAATATCCCCTTAAAAGCATACCTTTTACATTAACATATAATTGTGTAAATAAATAACAAAACAAATATACTTAAGACAATAATTACTGTACGGTCGTGATCAAATTATTCTGTTGCGCGCATGCCTAATGTGCGCGCATGTGTGAGTCTGAGACCTCACGTCTGAGAGCGCACCTGCATATCTGCAGCCAGACCCTTCTCGTTTTTTTCTCCAACTGTCATTATAGTAAACATTTACATTCATGGCATTTGGCAGTAACCCGTATCTCAGCTGACTCACCTGTTCAGACTTCATGTAAGAATAAGGCCTTAATTAGCATATTATATATATATATATATATATATATATATATATATATATATATATATATATATATATATATATACATACATACATACATACATACATACATACATTCATGTACACATGATCATGTAAATTCCGGAATTTACATCATATCTGAAAGGTGAGAGAGTTACAAAATAAAAACACCACTGTGAAACATTCTGCTCGAGTCATGTTTTCAAAGTTGATTCCGCTTGAGTGTCCACATTTTCTGAATCGGACTCGAACTGATAACAGTAAATCCGACGACATGTTGCTTAGAAGCTTAGAATTGTTTTAAAAGCTTTGGATGCTAAGGCTAAAGCTAAAGTTAAGGGACGTTACTTTTACGACACACGCAAGGCTTTTGGCCAATCACAACGCAACGGGTCAGCTGGCCAATCAGAACACTCTGGGCTTTTTGGAAGGAGGGGCTTTGCAGAAATCGGAGCGTTAGCAACCTGGGAATAGAGGTACTACAATAATGTACAGTATTTGACAAACAATGTGTTTTTTAACATTAAAGCATGTTCAATTATTTTATTACACCCAATAAACAACATAATTAATGTTTAAAACATTTTAAAATCATGATATGACCCCTTTAATTGCCCTGATGGTGGAAATGGGCATTTTCAATGCTTTTGCTATTTTCTTATAGCCACTTCCCATTTTGTGAAGCTCAACAATCTTTTGCTGCACATCACAGCTATATTTCCTGGTTTTAACCATTGCTCTGAATGACTAAGGGAATATGTCCTATGTGTTACCTCGTATTTATACCCTTGAGAAACAGGAAGTCATGGTTGAACATGTTCCTGTTTCTAGTCACCTAGGTGTACCAAAAAAATGTAAAATATCAATGGGAATATACTTCTAATATAGTTTTCTCATATTAATTCATAGGGGTTCCAATAATTGTTGCACAGCTATATTTAAAGTTTTTTTTTTTTTTTTTTTTTTAAATAAACCCGTGTTGTGTTTTCAATTGTTTGTTATCCATGAAAGCAGAGTACTTTTGTGATTTTTTTTTCTTACAAAAGATCAAAAGGTTCAACAATAAACTATTTTTCACAGCCTTCTTTGCTCGCATTTACCAAGGGCGCCAATATTAGTGGAGTGTCAGTCTAGTGCATTAACACAAATAACAACACAAGCTAGTTACAGACTTATATAAACCCACCCTTTTTAATTCAGTTAATTAATTTAGTGTTTAAACTAAATTAATATTATGGAGAGAAATGTAAACTAACAGTGTAACTATTATTGCCACTTGACGTTAGGTTGCTATGTGAAGCATCCACATGGCACTTTTGCTACTCCCAGCAAGCCATGCTCTAGAATTCCATTTAGACTGGCAAGATTGTTGGTTTAGAGCAGGGTTTCCCAACAGGGCATTTGTAGCGGCATTTCAGGGGGGTCCTGAGACTGTGATGGAAACAAAATTAATTAAATCTGTAGCATTTCACTGTAACCTCAGAAACAAAAAGCAATACAGTTTGGTTAAATTATTAATGGTTCATGTCACAAGATCTTAGTATGTGAGTTAAACATAAATTACTGTAAGCAAGCTAAATCAAGCCTCTCATTAAGTTTGTGAACCCTTTAGAATTTAAAATTTTAAATATGACCAAAAACATTGGCCATTTATTAAGGAAAATGATCCAATATTCCATATGTGATATTACAAAACTATGTGAATCTTTGTTTTCAGTAAAAGCAATTGTGCCGCAATAACTTTCGAGAGCAGTGACTTTCTCATTGCAACCCTGTCAAGCACACCATTGTTGTTGATGTGTCTCCTCCTGATGGTGGACTCATGAACATTGATATTAGCCAATGTGAGAGAGGCCTTTAGTTGCTTAGAAGTTACCCTGGGTTCCTTTGTGACCTTTTGGACTATTACACATCATGCTCTTCAAGTAATCTTTGTTGGTTGACCACTCCTGGGGTGGGTAACAATGGTCTTGAATTTCCTCAATTTGTAAACAATCTATCTGACTGGGGATTGGTGGTGTTTGGACTCTTTAGATATTGTGTTGTAAACTTTTCCTGCCTGATGAGCATCATCTCTTTTTCTGAGGTCCTCAGAAATCTCCTTTGTTCGTGCCATGATACACTTCTACAAACGTGTTGTGAAGATCAGACTTTGATCAGTTCTTTAAATAAAACAGGGTGCTCACTCACACCTGATTGTCATCTCATTGATTGAAAATACCTGATTCTAAATGCACCTTCAAATAAACAGCTAATCCTAGAGGTTCACATACTTTTGCCACTCACATATGTAATTGTGGCAGTGGGGGCATGTTGAAGCTTCGGCTGTGAATGGAGAGCTGGACCAGCAGGTGATGATTCTCACCTGTGTGTAATTAGTGAAAGTTAATTTATTTGTGTCTGTTTGTGCTTTTAGGGCCATGAAGAGAGAGCGAGAGAGAGCTAACCAGCCAACCTGTGTATGTACAAACCCACCGAAAAGTGAAAATTAAAAATAGAGAGAATGAAAAACCCTTTTGAGCTATCCTCAGCTTGCCTCATTTGTTTAATTAGGATCTCTTTGCCTACTTTTAGGACTTGTGTGAAAGTCTGATGTTGTTTGTCATATCTATGCAGATACATAAAAAATTCTAAAGGGTTCATAAACTTCCAAGTATCACCGTAAGATGGACAGATGTCAGTAAAAGAAAATCACAAGAGGAACATCCAAGCACAAATTATACAGAAAAAGCTCCAAAGTGGGAATTATTCTGTAAGTACAGCGAGGCATAAATGCATTGACAGTATGCATACTCAAGTGTGGTTGAAGCAGTTTTCTAATGAACGTATGAACCCGGATTTCTTAGCAAAAAAAATTGGAAGCAAAATTTGGAAGCAAAATATGAAAACTTGGCCATTTACATATAACCAACAAGACAAGGTTGTGCAGATTAATAGCAACAAAAGCTGTATGAATAAATGATTAAAATTTCTTCAATAAAAACCAAATAATTTAAGTAGAAAGGGTTCAAGCTGACAATATAGGTTAGGAAGCCCTGGTTTAGAGTAATGGCCAGGTAAAATGTTGCCCTTCATGCAGCTGAGCTGATACAGTTGACAGTAGACAAGTCAGAAGACAATTCATTTAATTCTGTTAAATCTACATCACTGGACACAGTTTCATGCGATATGCAGTGTCTAGAATTAAATTAATAATAACTTTATCAAGGACACCAGCAATAACATTACAAATTAAAATCTACATACATTTCAACATTGCAACATTAACTAGCCATCCATCCACACTGCATTCCATTGTCCCATTACCCTTAGAAAAAAATTGCTGTTTTGTCATACATAACCAACTCCATTTGGTGTTCAGCTGCACTCGCTAAAGTAAACACATTCAGTGAAAAAAGTGTACAGCAACTGTACCAAGAACATTTCACCAACATTTACAAAAAATAAGTAACAGAAAAAAAGATAGACAATGAAAAGCTGGCTTTTATCATTCAGTTGGCAGTGCTTACTACTGTCAACAAGCTCCTTAAATGTCCAGAAGAAAATGAACAATAAGGCACCATAAATAAACTAAACCTATTGTCCACAGATGAACACAGAATAAAACAAAGGGTGTAAATGCAATCCACATGGTACAAAAGGTATAAAAGCCTAAATAAAACAAGCTACATCATCCTGGATGAGGTGTCTGAAGAGAAATGGCCCAAGTTTTGCTTTTGCCGACGTCCTCGATTATTCTTAGGGCATTTCCTGTTAAGAGAAATATTGCAGTGGGATTGATAGCAACTATTATTTTACTTTTATTATATATTACATTATAATTATTACAATATTACATTGTGACTTGGTTGCTTATAAACCAGTTATTTTAAATAGATGAAAAAAATAAACATTTCAGCAATGGCTTTTGGATATTTTAGGAGACACTTACCTGGTGATGCACATGACAACGGCCACAATTATGGCTATCTGTACAGCTCCAATAATAGCAGCTATGAGTACATAGTGCAGTTTTTGACCACTGGGCACCACATACAGTATGTTAAAGTCAGTAACTTCCTCACACTGTGGCCCTGTGTATCCAGAATCACACCTGAAATGAAAAAGAAATACAAAAACATTTACATCTGCATGAGCACTACATATGTTGATGTCACTAGATCAAGACAAAGCAAAATCCAAACCTTGAACTCAATGCTTACCGACACGAGGAATGTCCATATTGGAATTCACAGTGGCCATGAACACAAAAGTTGTCATCTGTGCAGGGAACTGGCATCCAGCCATATCCTTTCCCTTGTCCTGGATCTGCTGTGCCTAACATTGAAGAAAGAGTAAAAGAAAGAGTTTCTTATCCAAAGCTGTCAGGTGGAAGAATAATTTTAGAAAATTATTTAATTTACTAGTTTCCACCAGTTCTTATTTTTATTAAAACAATTATGTATTTCTAACAAAAACTAAAGAAAAAAATAATAATTTAATGTGTTTACCAAAAAGATTTGGCTTGTAGGACAGTTCATCATCATTTTTTTTCCCCTTGTCTAAAATAAGACAAACCATTGTTTCAAAAATGCGAAAAGCTTTTCTCATTGTTAGAAACAGGAAAATGTGTTATAAGCAAATTATAATATAGTATAAAACAGTCCATACAAGATTTCACTGACTTTTTCTGTGATTGTCTGTGATGTCTAAAAAATACCTATTAGGGTTGTGCTAAGTGTCATGTTAGTTTAGGTGTATAATCTGGCAGTTATCAAAAAGTTTACTTTTTTAAAAAATCTGATTAAACTGTTAAACTTTACATGATATTTATCTATGAATGAATGCTCATTTCATCATATGAAATGAAAGTCATGCAAACCAAATGTTTTGTTTTGCATCCTAAGTACACAGCACATAAAATTACACCAATCAATAATCAGTTTTATTTGCTAGGTATGTTACACATATGAGTAGTTTGTCTTGAGGGGTGCAAAAGTAACAAATGGAACAGCACAGGAAAATTTACAACTATGCCCAAGAAGTAAGTAATCTAACCTAAAAAAATAGGACAAGTATGAAGGAAGTATAATAAAATAGCAATATTAAAGAATATGGATAAAGGCTGCTTATAGGGTTTTAAATGGTTGCTTAATTGTGTTGCATCATGACTAGGTTATAATAAAATAAAAGTTGATTATACACAATAGACTAACAAAAGTGTAGAAACATCAATTATGATCTTACCTGGGCATCTCCCTAGATGTTTAACATCAATCTGCTCCTGTTTCAGACACGAAGCCTCCCGTACAAGGCAGGGATTGTTGTAGGAGTTTCCATCTGTACCACACACTGGATTCTCATTATGCCCACTACAGTCAATTTTACATGAACACCTGCAAACAATAAAAAAGTTTATTTGTTTGAAAAAAAAAAAACTAAAAAAAACTAAAAAACAAAACAAAACAAAAAAAAAAAATATATATATATATATATATATATATATATATATATATATATATATATATATATATATATATATATATATATATATATTTTTTTTTTTAACACTTTTATACTCTTATTCAGAGGTGGGTAGAGCAGCCAAATATTTTAAAGTAAAACTAAAATAATTACTATAAAACTAAAAAATAAAGTAATAAAGTATCCAATGAGAAGACTACTCAATTAGCAAGTTACTAGTTACTTCGGATCTGATTAAAATGAAGCCAAAATCCCGTGATGGGTACAATAAACAGAACCTGTCATTTTCAACACAAAATCTCACACACATGCCAAAAAAACAAACATTTCCCAAAAGTTGACTGTCTTAACATGTTAACAGCACAAACTTGTCAGCATCTGCATTTAAACAAGACAACAGAAAACAAAAAAAACAGACTATGGAACAGAAGAGAAAGTGTGTGTAGAGTGAGAGTGAGTGTTTGTGTGTGTGTGCATGCGTGCGCATGTGTGCGCATGTCTCCTGCCTCCCTCGACACGCTTGCTTCTTCCCCCTCTCCAGGACGGAGCCCGCTAAAAAAGTGAGTGGTTGTTGCATCCGCATTCAGACCACTGCAGCATATCGCGAGACTCACGACCTCATTATATATGATATAAACAAATTATTAAAACTACATATATTCATTAACATTTAACGGTAATGGAGGAATGCCACCAAATGTAGTGAAGTAAAAATACATTTCTGTGATTAAAAATGAACTTGATTAAGTGTATAAGTTTGGTCAGTTAAACCTACTTTGAAAAAAATCATTTTTAAAAGGTTACTCAAATAAATATAACAAAGTAAATGTAATGTGTTACTACACACCTGCTTATATTACTTAAATTGACATAGAAAAGGACCAGAAAATGCCAACAAAAAGACCATTTAAGTTCTCATTCCAACAAATTCTCACTTTGTAATACAGCCATTGAGATACCTGAGCAGCACAAGTCCAAGAACAGAGAAGAGTATTAGAAGAAACACCCTCTGGACAACTCGGATACCAGCAACTACCAACCGGTATCACTTCTCTCTTTTCTTTCTAAAATTCTTCAATGTGTTGTCTACAATAAACTCTCTGTCTATCTTACCCAGAATAACCTCCATGATCTTAACCACTCTGGCTTCAAAGTGGCACACACCACAGAATCCAACCTTGTGGCTGTTAATGAGGAGTTTTATTTTATTATAGATCAGCCAAACCGTCATCAGCAGCCTTCAACATGGTCACAAGACTCTCCTGTCTTGGAATTCATGATGCAGCACGGCAATGGTTTGCATCTTCCCTGGAGGGACGGTCATATCAGGTGAACTAGAAGGGAGCCACATTTACTCCATGCAAACTGGTGTTCCACAAGGCTCAGTGCTGGGTCCTCTTCTGTTCTCAGTCTATACCTGCTCGCTTGGTGAGATCATAAATGACATGAGTTTTGATACCACTGTGATGCTGATGACACTTATCCCATCCTCTCCTTTCTTTCCTCAGACACTCAACTTTCAGCAGATCTTGTGGCAGACATTTTATCATGGATTTCAGCTTATCAGCTGAAACTAAATCCCAGCAAGACTGGGCAGATGTACAGTATCTCACAAAAGTGAGTACACCCCTCACATTTATGTAAATATTTGATTATATCTTTTAATGTGACAACACTGAAGAAATGACACTTGGCTACAATGTAAAGTAGTGAGTGTACAGCTTGTGTAACAGTGTAAATTTGCAGTCCCCTCAAAATAACTCAACACACAGCCATTAATGTCTAAACTGCTGGCAACAAAAGTGAGTACATCCCTAAGTGAAAATGTCCAAATTGGGCCCAAAGTGTCAATATTTTGTGTGGCCACCATTATTTTCCAGCACTGCCTTATCCCTCTTGGGCATGGAGTTCACCAGAGCTTCACAGGTTGCCACTGGAGTCCTCTTTCACTCTTCCATGACGACATCACAGAGCTGGTGGATGTTAGAGACCTTGTGCTCCTCCACCTTCTGTTTGAGGATACCCCACAGATGCTCAATAGGGTTTAGGTCTGGAGACATGCTTGCCCAGTCCATCACCTTCACCCTCAGCTTCTTTAGCAAGGCAGTGGTCGTCTTGGAGGTGTGTTTGGGGTCGTTATCATACTGGAATACTGTCATGCTGTGCTTCAGTATGTCACAGTACATGTTGGCATTCATGGTTGGCATTGGCATTCATCCGGTAGCACTCATGCAGCCCCAGACCATGACACTCCCACTCGACTGTAGGCAAGACACGCTTGTCTTTGTACTCCTCACCTGGTTGCCACCACACACACGCTTGACACCATCTGGACCAAATAAGTTTATCTTGGACTCATCAGAAAACAGGACATGGTTCCAGTAATCCATGTCCTTAGTCTACTTGTCTTCAGCAAACTGTTTGTGGGCTTTCTTGTGCATCATCTTTAGAAGAGGCTTCCTTCTGGGACGACAGCCATGCAGACCAATTTGATGCAGTGTGTGGTGTATGGTCTGAGCACTGACAGGCTGACCCAAACCCCTTCAACCTCTGCAGCAATGCTGGCAGCACTCATACGTCTATTTCCCAAAGACAACCTCTGGATATGACGCTGAGCACGTGCACTCAACTTCTTTGGTCAGTGATGGCGAGGCCTGTTCTGAGTGGAGCATGTCCTGTTAAACTGCTGTATGGTCTTGGCCACCGTGCTGGAGCTCAGTGTCAGAGTCTTGGCAATCTTCTTATAGCCTAGGCCATCTTTATGTACAGCAACAATTCTTTTTTTCAGATCCTCAGAGAGTTCTTTGCCATGAGGTGCCATGTTGAACTTCCAGTGACCAGTATGAGGGAGTGTGAGAGCAATGACACCACTTTTAACACACCTGCTCCCCATTCACACCTGAGATCTTGTAACACTAACAAGTCACATGACACCAGGGAGGGAAAATGGCTAATTGGGCCCAATTTGGACATTTTCACTTAGGGGTGTACTCACTTTTGTTGCCAGTAGTTTAGACATTAATGGCTGTTACACAAGCTGTTACACAAGCTGTACACAAGCTGTACAC
The DNA here is from genome assembly GCF_023375685.1 of Ictalurus furcatus. Classification (NCBI taxonomy): domain Eukaryota; kingdom Metazoa; phylum Chordata; class Actinopteri; order Siluriformes; family Ictaluridae; genus Ictalurus; species Ictalurus furcatus. The sequence goes on along the minus strand of NC_071255.1, from coordinate 5,939,483 downwards.
TCACTACTTTACATTTTAGCAAAGTGTCATTTCTTCAGTGTTGTCACATGAAAAGATATAATCAAATATTTACAAAAATGTGAGGGGTGTACTCACTTTTGTGAGATACTGTACATCCACAGAGATGCATCCCCATATCAAGATCTTGTGATCTCTCTGGACAACTCTCAGATCTCACCATCTGTTACTGCATGCAAACTTGGGGTAGTCTGTACAATCAACTGTTGCTTGCTCCTTCAGAACATCAGAAAGGCCTGGCCATTTCTATCCACAGACGATTTAGGTGGTTGTTCAGTCCCTTGTCATTATGAGACTGGGCTACTGCAACTCAATCATGACCTCTGCAACTAATCCATAATGTAGTTACATGACTTATTTTCAACCTAGCAGAGTTCTCCCACACACCCCATTGCTATGCTCCATCCAGTAGGCTCCTGTACCTGTCCACATCAGATTTAAAACACTGATGCTTGAATGCAAAGCCCAAATAGAGACCATTGCCCGCCTACCTTAAAGCACTTATCATTGCTAGCACTGCTCGATTGGACCCAACATCTCTCAGGGTACAAGGAAGACATGCATCAAGACTCTTCTATGTCCTGGCACAAAGGTGAAAAATGAACTTCCCCTGGCTGTTCAAACAGCTGAATCACTGACTGTATTCAAGCAACCTTCATATTCATCAGACACTTAAAGAAGAACTTTGCTTTAAAAAAATCCTGGTCTTGTTATTTTTGCATACTGCACTAACCTCCACAACAGGGTTTTTAGCATGAATATGTGTTTCTGATAGAGAGTACAAAGCACATATGTATGTCACTCCAAATAAGGGCATTTGCTAAATTCCATAAATGTAAATGTAAAATGGTCTTTTGGGAAGGGGGCACAGAAATCTGGCTAATAATCTTAGCATTGTTAGACCGTGACTCGCCAAAACACCTATGCCAGCAGGCAGACATGATAACTAAACCACCCACCTGCTTTGAGACATCACTAATGTTAGAGACAGGAGCACTGAGAAACATGGGAAAATGTAAACATGAACAGTAAACCAATTCATTACTGCCTTTTTAACAAGGCTTATCTGAAACTTGTGCTACAATAGTTCTAAATCTAGTGTATTCAAAGGGACCACTGTAAATTTACTTAACACATAATGTTTTAATGTACTTTGTATGATGAAATCATGAATCAAACTGTTTTTTAAAGGGTTGATGGTTGTCACACTAAATATTGATCGCTTGCACACCTATTATGGTTTTTCAAATATTACCCTTCATGTAGTGTGTTATATAGCTGTTTGTGAATGTAAAAACATCTGCAAAATTTCAAAAATCAAAGCGCACGACAAACGGGGTTATTGACTCCCAAAAGAAGGAACCGATTCTGCACAGCTGAAACGAGTTGTTAGTAATTCCAGACATACTTCCTGCACAAACCTACATAGGTTTGTAACAAAAAACACCCGCCTCTGGTATTCAGTGTCTGCTCGCGAACAGATGGAGCTGAAACTGGATATGGTAGTGGGCATTTCCTTTTCAACACACACTGACAGCAGTAGACCAATAACAACAGACTGGGACATCTGACCAATCAGAGCAGAGTATGCTCTCTGAAAGGAGGAGTTTAGAAAGAATCTTTTAGAACAGATCCTTGAACAAGTCATTTGTGACACTGGGCATGTAAATCTATTGTATGAGACTTTTAAAATAAAATTATACACGTTTCAAAACCATAATAGGTGCGCTTTAATATGTACAGCTTTTTTAGTATAACATTTTTATATATAAATATTTAATTAAATTATTTTTGGAGACATCTTTGTTTTACAGCATTTCTTTGCCATGTGCCTAAGCTCATTAGATCTAGACAAGTGATCTAATGAGATCCCCACCCCCTCCCCTTTTTTGAGGTTGCTCATCTGGGAAGGCTTTCTACAAGACTTTGGAGTGTGTCTGTGGGAATTTGTGCCTATTCGGTCAAAAATCCATTTCTGCTTGAGAATACACTGTGAGCATTTTGGCTGCTGCTTCTCACCAGAGCTTTTTCTTTTCTTGCATTGGCATTTGTATGTTTGATGTTTGTTATTTGTATTAATGTTTTGTTGTTTTTGTCCCACTGGTTGTTCATTGTGGTGGAGTTCCAGACCCAATATTGAGCATTGGATCGTGTGTCCGCCCACTCATTATTGTGTGCCTGTTTCGCTCACTGGCAGAGGGTTTGTATTATCATTGTGAGTGGTCTTGGGGTCTGTGCTGTGATGCGTCTGTGCTCATTTAGTTGATCCATTGCATAACTTTCCGAGTGGTGTTGCCTGATGGCATCGTGGCTGAACAGGCTATGTGCAACATACCCGTGTAGGCCTCCAGTGGGACTATGAGCAGCTATACCACTGAAATTAGATCACAGCAGCTATTGGAGGAGTCTGTGTTTTTGTTTTATCTGTGTGCATTTGTTTACTGTTTTTTGTTACTGTAATGTGACCTTGGGTGTAAGAATGTGCTATATAAATGTAGTATTATGTAATACAAGCCATTCTATTACCAGTGTTTGTCTATGGCGATCGCATGGCTATGTGCTTAATTTTATACACGTTTTAGCAATGGGTGTGGCAAAAACACCTGAATTCAATAATTAGTAGGTGTACTGAACATACATGGCTATGTAGTATTTGTGTATTCATATGCTGTATATATAGACTTTACAAGACCTCTGAAGGTGTGCTGTGCATCAATGAGCCTTGGGCACCCATGACCCTGACAACCAGTTCACCGTCTGTCCTTCTTTGGACCACATTTGGTAGGTACTAGGGTTGCAACTTTATGAGATTTTCATGGTACGGTAACTGTCCCAGGAAATATGACTGTTTCACAGTATATAGTATAACAACTATTATTATGGGTTCAAGGCCGAAAGGCAAATACCCCTATTGTTATCCATAGTTATCCCCTATTGTTATCCAATGGTGAAGACACCTATTGCTTTGGTTAGTGTTCCTCTTATTATCATTAGGGGTTCAAGCAGGTAGTGCTGAAACCCTATTGTAATTGTAAGGATTTTTATTACGTTTTAGGGGTTCAAGCGCGTAGAGATGAACCCATATTGTAATTGTAAGGATTTTTATTATTATTTTTTGGGGTTCAAGCCCAAAGGGCTTTGTCTCAGCTGCCATCACTTTTTATGAGCACATTCACGTATGTTAAAAAAAACATGGCCGCCATCGGCCAATCAAGTTTCAGTAGCTATTGGAGAAGATTACCAATAGCCAATTGGAACGAAACTTGGTGGATATGTTTCACTCTTGGTCTAAGAGATTTGTGCAAAGTTTTTAAAAAATTGGCCAATAGGTGGCACTATCACGATTTTTGTCCATGTTAACGGTTGTATATAATGCAGTGTTCTGAACAAACACAACTAACGTATATCAAATGATAGGTCTTCTAAACATATTTGCCTCAAGAATGGTGTCTGTCAAACTGTTCTGTAAATATTTCAGATATTGTTAAAAACCTACTTTTGTGAACTAGTCATAGTTTTTTTTTTTTTTTGCTCAAGTGAAATAGAACTATTGCAGGACTATACTTTGGACGACTTGGAATAATAGTTATCAAAAAAAAAGTTTAACTTTTGATTTACTCTCGTGAGGGCACATCAAAAGATTTGAAAGTGGGTTTGGCCACTTTTACTTAAACGGCTATAACTCTTGAAGAGAATGAGAAATTTCAAAAAGCTTGGTAAACTTATGTAGGGTCTCAGTCTGAAGGCACTAGTCAAAAATGGAGGAGTTGAGCCATTTGGTGGCTCTATAATAGTAAAAAATAATAATAATTAAACGCCTGAATAAATGGTGTGTAAATGATTGCATGTCATTAAATGTTTCAGATATGCACATATTCTTTGTATCATACATTAGATCTTCAGATTCAAATCAACTATGCCTCTACGACTACTGCTGTCAATCAAATCGTTCGTTAAATATTTGAGATTATTTCAGTAACCTAGTTTTGCGAACTAGTCATAGGTTTTTTGCTCAAACTCAAGGAAACCACTGCAGTACAATTCTCTGTACTCTCTGTGGAACTTTACCCTTTGGACATCTATAACAGGGTCTTTTAGAAAATGGGCATGGTGAAATATACGAAAAAGCCTGTAGATCCTAAACAAAAAGTAAAAACTTCATGAAACTATGTGAGCATGTGCAACATATAATTCTAAAGAAGCATGCAAACTTTTATGGGGATCGGACAATAGGTGGCACAGTTAAAAAGCTTTTAAACCATATATTTTATATTTTTTATATATTTTAAACCATAAATTGCCTGTATTGACTGTAAACGGTCATCTAGGTGGCTACAGGCTTGTTAAAGAATACATAATAGCTTTTTACACATGTGTTTACAGGCCTTAAAATATGGACTTGAGCAAGTGTACCCAAAAGCCTATAACTCATCAAGGAATGCTTAGATCTTCTGGAAAGTAGGTAAGCTCATGTGACATATGACTCTGAACTAGCACACAAAATTTTATGTAGATCGGGCAGTAGTTATCTCTATAACAGTTAAAAAGATCAAAATGACTATATTCTTATGCTAAATTCAATGAAATTGCCATTATAACCAGTAGATGGCAGCAGAGGACCCCACTTAGGCTCATTCTGCTCCATAATATAGTTCTCTTAACATGTTTTTCTTTTGAAATCATATTTAGACATTATAAAGTCAATATAATAACATTACCAATCACATTCTGTGAAGGTTTATCACTTAATTTGTTCATGTGAGGTATCAGGGTTTGCAATTATATCACATTATGATTGCAGTGAGATCAGGAAATTATTTTATAAAGGGGAGACCTGAAGAAAGCATTTTTCTTACCCACCATTTATTCCAAGTATCCATATCCACAACAAAAAGTGTGTGAAACCTGAAAATGGTATTATAAAGACGAGGGAGACCTGGAATAAGAACTTTGTTTCGTGTCATTCATATTAAATATCTAATGTAAGACATAAAATCACCGTTATAACCACTAGATGGCATTCTACTCTCTAACATATGTCCTTGTCCAAGGGCCAAACAGCATATACAAGGACAATTGTGAATCTTGAAAAACATGGCGGCCATTGGTTGACCAATGATATTTAGGCCGATATTTATTAAAATTATCTTGGTTTTTGTTTGATTTAGGTGCTTATAGTTATATTGCACAATATTAAGTAATATCTTTTAACATCTTTAAGGGCCCTAAATGGCTTGAATCCAGATAATTGCTGCTTGACCAAACCATAAGGCCTAAAGAGCTGAAACTTTGAGGGAAGGTAGTACCCCAGAGTACTACAGCTTCGCAAAGTTTCGGCCCAATCGGCCAGATGGTGGATACAGTGAGCATGTTTAGAAAAAAATGGCCACAACTTTTGAACCGCGTGTCACAGACTCAAGTGTCTTATATCTATGGAATCCTTGGGACCAGAACAACATGTATAGATTTACATTTACACCTGCCATCTTGGATTTTTTCTAAAACCTACTTTTGTGAACTAGTCATCATACACATATCTATCTTACATTAGATCTCATAATTCTGAACAACTTTGCCTCTAGGACCACTCCTGTCACTCAAGTCATTCGTTAAATATTTGAGATTATATTTGCATATTTGCTTCAAGAACCACTGGTGTCTGTCAAACCATTTGGTAAATATTTCAGATAATCTTAAAAACCTAGTTTTGCAAACCAGTCCTAGGTTTTTTGCTCTTCTATAATAATCCTATTACAGGACAGTTCGTTGGACTACCTAGATAAATAATTATCTAAAAAAAAGTTGAGGTTTTGATTTACCCTTGCAAGGGCACATCACAAAGTTTGAAGTGGATGTGGCCACTTTTACTTAAATGGCTAGAATTACTGAAAGGAATTAGATATTTTCACTAAACTTGTGGTACATATGTATGGGCTCAATTTAAGGATAGATGTAAAAAAAAACAAACAAACAAACAAACAAAAAAACATTACTGAGTATGACCCATAGCAGAACAAAACATGAAATTGGCAGTAAATGTGGATAAATCTTGCAGGAATTGCCCTTGTCTATGGTTCAATCACCATATATGAGGACAATTGGCTGCCATTGGTTGAGCAGTGTTCAGCAGCTATTAGACAAGCTTAATGAAGGTCAAGATTTCTTAAACTGATCTTGGTTTTTCTTTGATTTAGGTGCTTATAGGATTGCACAATATTAAGTAATATCTTTTAATGTCGTTAAGGGCCCTAAATGGTTTGAACCCCGATAATTGCTGCTTGCAGTTATATTTATTATTATTATTCTGCCATAAAACTGACGGGGCAGACCAAACCATAAGGCCTAGAGACTTGAAACTTGGTCAGATGGTAGTGGTATTGCTCGCTCTCAGAAACACGGACTCAGTCAATCGGGGGCACTACAGTGATCAAAAATGAGAAACTGCTCATAACTCCTAGATCGTTTGTCGTAGATTCAAGTGCTTTATACCATTTGAATCCTTGGCTCAAAGCAAACAAAACGTATACCTCAGATTTCTTGGATTTGTTGTAAAACCTACTTTTTCCAGACTAGTCCTAGGTTTTTTGTCCGATAGAGACCATACCAGTGCCAAACAATTCTATGGAGTCTCATTATCAATAACTATCAAAAATAAAAGTTTGAACTTTTGACTCAAGGTAGCTACAGTATGTGAAAACACAAAGTTTTATGTAAATAGCTATAACTCTTGAACGAAATTAGATATCTTCACCAAACCTGGCAGGCTTATGTATGAGGTCAATCTATGGTAGGCCAAAAAACATTGCACAGTTTTGCCACATGGTGGCGCTATAATACAAAAAAACAACAACATGAAATTGGCTGTAACTTTGGAACCATTGATATGATTGACTTAATTTTCATATAGTGTCGTTGTCTCCGGTGCCATCATTCCCTATGAGGACATTCGTGTATGTTGAAAAACATGGCTGCCATCAGCAGCTATTAGACAAGGTTAACAATGACCAGAATCATTGGAATGATACTTGGTGGTGCAAAGTTTGTGCAAAGTGCAAAGTTTGTAAAAAAATAAAAAATAAAAATTGGGTCTGTGTTAACGGTTGTATATAACGCAGTGTTTTGAAAAATCACAACTCCAAATGGCTTGAACCCCAATAGATGCTGCTTGCAGATATGTTTATTATTATTACTAATAATTTTATTATCAGAATTACATAGTAGACAAGCTTTCAAGCTACCTCCACCAAACTCGGTACAGACCTTCAGCCTGTTCTGACTTTTCTAACTGATCGAAATTACGATTTTCCCATTACAGAAGTTCAAAGTGGCCAAATTTCCAATGGAATGCCATTAAAAATTTCTGACTATTGAAACTCCCTGAGCTTTCAAGCTACTTCTACCAAACTCACAAATGCACAGTTCTTCAGGTTATTCAGTTTGATCATGCTGTATTTTTTCATAACTGATCGGACTTACGGTTTTCCCATCACGGACAATCAAATATCCTAAAAACTCCCATTCACTTACATTGACGGAATGTCAATGAGCCTGGCTCAGAATGTTCAAGATTTCAAACTCCAACTGTCAAAACTCACACATACCTGTGTGCACACAGCCTGAAACCCCCCTTCTTTCCTTTTCACGGTCATTGTAGCTGTAACAGAGACTCTCACGCCATCCATATGTCCATCTATCTATCTATCTATCCAACACTACAAGTACCCTATCTAACTATCTATCTAATCAACTATACAAGTATTGGCACCCCATCTATCTATCCAACTCTAGAACACAGTCACTTACATCGATGGAATGTTCAGAGCCTGGATCGGAATTTTCAAGATTTTTAATTTCTAAGAAGTCTCTTCATGTACTCCAACACGGACTGAATGATGTTCGCCTTATTTCCATGTCAGAGGTACAGTATCTCACAAAAGTGAGTACACCCCTCCCATTTTCGTAAATATTTGATTATATCTTTTCATGTGACAAAACTGAAGAAATGACACTTTGCTACAATGTAAAGTAGTGAGTGTACAGCTTGTGCAACAATGTAAATTTGCTGTCTCCTCAAAATAACTCAACACAGCCATTAATGTCTAAACCGCTGGCAACAAAAGAGCACCACTAAGTGAATGTCCAAATTGGGCCCAATTAGCCATTTTCCTTCTTCAATGTCATGTGACTTTTTAGTGTTACAAGGTCTCAGGTGTGAATGTGGAGCAGGTGTGTTAAATTTGGTGTCATTGCTCTCTGAGGATCTGAAAAAAAGAATTGTTGCTGTACATAAAGATGGCCTAGGCTATAAGAAGATTGCCAAGACCCTGACACTGAGCTGCAGCATGGTGGCCAAGACCATACACCAGTTTAACAGGACAGGCTCCACTCAGAACAGGCCTCACCATGGTCGACCAAAGAAGTTGAGTGCACGTGCTCAGCGTCATATCCAGAGGTTGTCTTTGGGAAATAGACGTATGACTGCTGCCAGCATTGCTGCTGAGGTTGAAGGGGTGGGGGGTCAGCCTGTCAGTGTGCAGACCATACGGCGCACACTGCATCAAATTGGTCTGCATGGCTGTTGTCCCAGAAGGAAGCCTCTTCTAAAGATGATGCACAAGAAAGCCCGCAAACAGTTTGCTGAAGACAAGCAGACTAAGGACATGGATTAATGGAACCATGTCCTGTGGCCTGATGAGACCAAGATAAACTTATTTGGTTCAGATGGTGTCAAGCGTGTGTGATGGCAACCAGGTGAGGAGTACAAAGACAAGTGTGTCTTGCCTACATGCATGGTGGTGGGAGTGTCATGGCCTGGGGCTGCGTGAATTCTGCCGGCACTGGGGAGCTACAGTTCATTGAGGGAACCATGAATGCCAACATGTACTGTGACATACTGAAGCAGAGCATGATCCCCTCCCTTCGGAGACTGGGCCGCAGGGCAGTATTCCAGCATGATAACGATTAAAGAACTACTAAAGAATTACTAAAGAAGCTGAGGGTGAAGGTGATGGACTGGCCAAGCATGTCTTCAGACCTAAACCCTATTGAGCATCTGTGGGGCATCCTCAAACAGAAGGTGGAGGAGCACAAGGTCTCTAACATCCATCAGCTCCATGATGTCATCATGGAGGAGTGGAAGAGGACTCCAGTGGCAACCTGTGAAGCTCTGGTGAACTCCATGCCCAAGAGAGTTAAGGCAGTGCTGGAAAATAATGGTGGCCACACAAAATAGACACTTTGGGCCCAATTTGGACATTTTCACTTAGGGGTGTACTCACTTTTGTTGCCAGCGGTTTAGATATTAATGGCTGTGTGTTGAGTTATTTTGAGGGGACAGCAAATTTACACTGTTACACAAGCTGTACACTCACTACTTTACATTGTAGCAAAGTGTCATTTCTTCAGTGTTGTCACATTAAAAGATATAATCAAATATTTACAAAAATGTGAGGGGTGTACTCATTTTTGTGAGATACTGTAGGTCTTTTTGGCCACAAGTCTTCCATGAAGATCACTTCTGATCAAACTTCTGTAGATTGTAGATCTACCAGGGTACCACTGGTTTCTGCCAAGTCTGAGCTGATGGAGCTGCTGGACATCATCTAATTGTGAAGGTATGTCAGCATCTGCTACACTAAGTTTCTTTGGCCGAGCACTGAATCTATGTTTTTTTTGTGCTTCTCCAGAAGACCTTAGACAGCACATCTGGAAACACCTGCCTGCCTTGAAGTTTCTGCCTGTGAGGCAATAAGACCACCTTGTGTCTGATGTGGTCAGTCTTGCCATGGTACCAAGAATTTTTGGATTAATCTTTCTTCAGCAGCATCACAAAATTAGAAGAGAATGACTATTCCTAACACAGTTTTATTCCTCCTACACAGCTGTTTCAGGTAATGATTGTGTTTCAATCTACTTATTATATTGTTGATCCATAGCACCTGTTTGGTATAATTGTTTAATCATGCATTGAACTATATGCCTACAAAATTCCTGACTGTGTGCAAGTGTACTTAGGAGAATTGGTTCAGTTTTAAAGACAGAGTAGTCATGCCAAATATTGATTTGATTAAGGTTTTCCTACTGTTTACATTTTGTATGTTGTTACTTATTAAATATAAACTAATATTATTTCTATTTTTAATAGTTTTACAATGTTTTTCCCTCCACAAGTGCCTAAAACCTTTGGACTGTGTACCTACTTGCATACAGGTCAGAGATTCTGTTAGCTGGTAAATACAGTTTTTTGACCGTTAAAAATTCAAAATGTCTGAAAAAATCAAAAATTGTCAGACACAATGTCCAGTAAAAATATTAACACAAAGCATTTTTTAGACAAAAGTATGCTCGCAATTGCACAAATAAATAAGGTCTCTGTCTCTTTAATTTTATGACAATTTTTATTGTCATAAAATTAAAGAACAAGAAATTAGCGTAATTTTATGATATATATGCATATAACCAAACAAGTCCAAGCTCTAGTCTTAGGTGTTTTCCTGGTTGAATGTGGGAAGAAGATTCTCCTTATTCTCTGATGGCTGAGGTCCTTAACTATCTTCCTGGCCTTGGTCCAGCACTGCTTGCTATAGATAAACTGCAAGTCAGGAAGCTCAGCTGACTGCACCACCCTCCAAGCCAAACCTGCTTGGTGCTGTTCCCAAAACAGGTTGTGATGCTTCCTGTCAGGATGCTCTTGAAGGTGCAGGTGTAAAAGTTCCTTAACACCTTAGAGGGTAGTTTAAAGTCTTTTAAGCTTCTAAGATAGTAAATACACTAACAGGCCTTCTTCATCAGGGTGTTAATGAGACAGGACCATGACAGGTCCCCTGTGATGTGAACAGCAAGGTACAGAAACTGTCCACTTGCTCCACTGGGGCACAGTTGGTCTTAAGAGAGTGGTAGCTCCTATCCTGCTTCGTGCTGAAGTCCACTATCAACTCATTTGTCTTGTTGACGTTCAGGATGAGGTTGTTCTCCTGGAATCAGTTCTCCAGGCTTTAAATCTCCTCCAAATAGGCCTTCTTGTCATTAACAGAGATAAGGCCCACCACAATAAACTTGACAATTGTGGTAGAGTTGGAAGTGGCCACAGTCATAAGTGTACAATGGATAAGGCACGGGGCTCAAGACACAACCCTTGGTGCTGAGGGTGAGAGAGGGTGAGACATGTCTACCCAGCTGAACTGCTTGTGGTCTACCTGACAGGGGGCACTGACCCTTGGACAGTCTCAGGTCCTCCAATGCGGTGATGAGTTTGGAGGGAATTATAGTGTTAAATGCTAAACTAAATATACTGTATACACACACACAATTTATATATATTATATATATATATATATATATGCGCATCATGGTGGTGGTTGACAAGGAGCAGAAAACAGCACTTGTCATAGATATGGAAATCCCAGCAACCCCTTGTGATGGATGTGGCAAACCCTCAGACTTCCAGTAGAAGGATGTTTTTCATATTTATTTGTATATTAAAAATGTCCCTCTTCCCCCTTCCTCAAGCTCTGGTCCTCTGTCAGAGGCCTGGGAGGTTAAGGTTTCTGTGCAGTATCTTAGCTGTTCCTAGGACTGCACACTTCTGGAAAGAGACTTCAGTTGTTGTACCTGTATTCTGGTACTTCTCAATTTTCTCATGCTTCTTCTTCCTGATGTTACTGTCAGCTGGGATTGCCACATCCATCACAACTGCTGTTTTCTGCTCCTTGTGAATAGCCACTATGTCTGTTTGGTTAGCCAGCAGCGGCTTGTCAGTCTGGAACTTGAAGTCCCAGAGGATCTTAGCTCTTCTGTTCTCAACTACTTTCTGTGGTGTGTCCCATTAGTATTTGGGGACTTCTAATCCATACTTGGCACAAATGTTTCTATACACTATCCCAGCCACTTGGTTGTACATTTACATTTATGGCATTTGGCAGACACCCTTATCCAGAGCAACTTACAGAAATGCTTTGAAGTCTCTATCAATAAATACATCCTAATACTGGTTCACTACATCACATCACTATATCACTAAGTATACCATCAGTCTTAAAACTCTGTTGAGAGGTAATATGGTAAGAAAAACACACAGACAACACTTTTTAAATGAAGTGCTTATATAAGTACTTTAGGAAGAGGTAGGCCTTTCAGTGTATGCTGTCCTAACTGGCACCTTTAATATCTGTATACCATGTTGATATTTCTGTAAAGCAGTTTTGAGACAACGTCTATTGTAAAAAGCGCTATACAAATAAAATTGAACTGAATTCAATCTTACACCCTGCTGAACTGTTTCAGGGGCATCTTTGCACAGTCAGCACCTTGGATCATGTCGACTGCGACTGTGATTATTTTACTAAATCATACTGTACATATGCTAATGCCAATGCAGAAAAAGCATACACTTACCCATGATAAAGGAGAAAAAGCATACAGATGATAAATGTCCTCACTCAAAATTAGCTTAGACATGCAATAAAAAACAGAAGTTGGTTTAAAAAAAAAAAAATAAAAAAAAAGCACCTAGAATGCAAATTCAACAGGTCTTGAGAAGTCTGAGGCAAAAATAAGCGGATTGGAAAGAATCTAAAAAAAAACCCCAGACAGGACATCACCCAGACATCAGATGTAATGGTATTTTGGGTGAACCAGGGGTGTTTCAATTGTATAAAAAGGGAGCACCGTTTCAGGGGACTTTCAAATCACTCTTGGGACATCTCAACTGTGTGGATCTTGTATGTGGTGAGCAGCAATAAACCCTTGATTTTCCTACTTACCGCTCACTGTGCTCACTGTGTAATCCTCAAACTGATGTTAGTACTTGATGATATAACTTAGCTGTGTTTAACTTTTTGGAAAATTAGAGACAATATACACAAAAACTGAAGAAATCAGGATGGAGGCAAATACTTTCACAGCGCTGTACAAGTTCATTGGTTTCCATGATGGTGGTAGTGGGGACAGCAAGTAGAACCGTGTTAACATCTACAAGTATCTCTTGTGACGGGGTTTTGTCAGTTAGCCAGGGAAGTCGCATCTGGAGCTTGACTATGTCTGGTGGTAATCTTCATCCTCAGTTCAGTGGATTCAGCTGTTATGACTGATGGTGGGGTATCATCTGGTTCTTTAACACTGGTATCCTGTATCAGGGTCAGCTTATTACCTACATATTGCTTATTAGTGTTCCTATTCTGTTGGAGCCTCTCAATCTCCAGCTGTGACAGTAGCTTCCTTTTATTGATGTTAGGGCTGGGTTACAAGTTACTTCCTTGTCAGTGTGGATGTTGGTCTTCTGCTCATCCATAGTTCCCACATACATTGAATGTACCCTCTCGCCTTTGGCCTGCTGTCATAGTAGCATTTAATCAGTTCTGTATTCTCAGTCCTTGTCCACATGTGTCTTATTCCAGTAGACCATTTTCCATTAGCATGTCCTGGTTCCCCAACATCTGATGCAATAAATAAAAAGCCATACCGGCTAGAATTAACTAGGTAGTTAATTCTAGCCGTTATGGCTTTTATTATATTTCTGTTGCTCATGTTCCGAGGTAGGCTTGAATAAGGGTCTACGCCTGGGGACCCTCATTGGAGACTTCTTCTGACTGGGATTTGAACCCCTGATTTGTTGGTCACGCACACATACATACATAAATAAATACACACACAAACAGAGGTGTGCACACTCTTTGGGCATGTGACCAGAATTAACCAACTATCTTCAAATGTGTTCCAAAGTAATTTTCATGCACGTCATCAATGAACTGATTCAAATTAACCCCAAATAAGAAGCCGCTGTTTCTTTAGGATTTTCTTGATATATTCTGGTTCATTTAACTGCTGAAGCCATGATTTGCTAAGAGCTTACAAAGTGTGTACGGGCTCTCATTGTTGAACAGTAACAAACAAGAGAGGGATACAAAATAATTAGATGTACCTCAGAACACTTAAGTCAATCAATAATAAGTGGAGAAAATGGGGCACAACAGTGACATTACAGGGCATTCCTCCAAAATGCAGGGCTCCTACAGATGCTTCATAATGAAATTCCAGGACTTTCAAGGATTTTTCATGCACTATTTTTTGCTTTTGTTTTTAAGGAAGAGATTCAACCATATTCTTTGTTTCTTCTTTTTAAATTCCAAAAAAAAAAAATGGTGCCTTTGCAGCCATGCTGGACTAAATTCGCATTTCCTAGGCATTGCTTCTTCACCACAACGTCAATATACTCCTGGTGAGTGACAGGAACACTGTTGACAACAACTTTCAATGGAAAGTCGCTAAATGTCACAAGATGATGCCATGCACTAATTAACATATTCATTATATCGTGTCGCATTTCCATTCTGCCCAATGTCAGCGTTTTACATCTGTTCCATTCTTTTGTACTCTCTGTGATCACATACTATATTTTAATACAGCCAAATTCCCAATAAACCAGTTCTCATTTTCTGTTTCTATTGTCAGACAACGAAACAAGTATGACATAGTGACTGAAACCTGGCCCATTAAGACTACATGTCTTTCTTAATTTCTCTCTCACAATGAATGGGCTGCTCCTCTCTGCCACTCACTGAACAGAGTAGCTGCAGGGATATGAAATTAAATGCGTGTCAAAAGAACAAAGAATGTAACTTTTCAAGAAACAAACAAAAATATATAATGAGAAAAAAGAGAAACACTCTGAAACTGAAAAAGAGTGAAATCAGAGGAAAAAACTTTAACATGGTCTTCAAATATACAGCATTTTTTGTTAATAGTTTTCTAAGCTTCTTTTTTTGCTAATCAGGTATATGAATGTGCTGCCAGAGTTTTTGTTTACGCTTTTAAACTTTTCTTTTACACTTCACAATTTACGTTCGCCATTCTGGCACAAATCTCACGTGTGGGCGGGCTTAACAGCGATTTACTCTCATTGGATAGTGAGATTTGGATCGACAGCTCACTGACCTGGAAGTACAGACTTCAGTGTCACAAATTTTGGTGAGCATTCTGAATGGGGTTCTCTGAATAGTTATCATGTTTGTACTTTGTACTTAGTATATTAATTTGTAATTAATATTTGAGCTTTAGGTAGTCTCATATGACTATTTTTTCAAGATGAACTCTCAGGAGCAGCACAGAACATCGTTATCATCCTCCTCAGCTGGACACTCAAGCTGTCGATCCAAAGCTCACTAGACAATGAAAGTAAATCGTTGTTAAGCTTGCCCACAGGAGAGATTTGTGCCAGAATGGCAAGCATAAACTTGCAGAGTTTAAACAAAAACTTTGAAAGTGTAAATGAAAACTGTTAATAGTTTATGACAGTGTTAAATTTTTGTCACTGGGTTTTCAGTTTCAAAATGTTTTTCATTCTCTCTCATTGTATATTTTTGTTAGTTTCTTGAAAGGATTGTATTCATGTTCTATCGAAAATAAACAGTTATTTAGCAATTTCTTATTTATTGACTTTTTATCATTCAAGCACTTTTTAAGCACCACTAGATTAATATTTTTTTTAGCTAACTATTTTTTAAAAGTTTTCCAGCATTTAAATTTCAAAAAGCCAAATTCAAGTACTTCAAGCACCTTGTAAGAACCCTGTGTAATGGATTTCATGCCCCTCCATATGTACCTTGTGTTATTCTGCAGATTCCTTTCCAGTTTCCTGTTGTAACGGTCTTTTCCTTTTCCTCATATCTTGATATTCAGTTCTTTCTGGAGTCAATTGTAAAACTTCTCTTTTTTCTATTCAAAAGGGCCTTAAATGTACCTCTTGACCAGTTTGCAGGTTCATCCATCCATGGATATACTTCTTAATGGAGTTCAGTTGACTTTATAACTCACGGAGGTCCGGCCATCCAACAAATTTCAAAGCAGCAGTTTAATTTACCGTTAAAATTGAAAGTAAACTTGCACATGCGTGGTGCTGCAGGGAAGCACTGATTGATTTTACACTGATGAGAGATGTGAGCCATGAGCCATGCACTCTTTGTGGTACCACCACAAAGGACTGACCATAGCCTCCTCTTAGCAGCCACACTGCATGGTGAGCAATCTTAGAGAGAGGTGAAAGTTCTTCTCTTTCACAATCCATACAGTGTTGCAGTCAGACCAGAGAGAGGATGAACAAAGGCTGGTGGCTCCTTTTGGGGGACTTTAACCTGAGTGACATATCAGGTTGCATCCTTCTGGTAAGAGTATATTAATGAAAGAGCAACCCCATCAATGGATTCATGTTAAGCGGGTGGCACACTAGCCGATTCTTCCAGAGATTTTCAGGTTTTAGCTTCATTTAGATAATCACCGGCCAGATGAAGGGAGACTGAGCATGGATTAGCATCTACCAGCGGGAGGTAATTAATTCCTTGACTGTCTGGACTCTCTGCTGAGATGATCACTTCAACAACTGGAAAAAGTCTTCTGATATGTTTGAAATAATCGCTGGCTAGTCAGTGAGCAGGTACATAGAGTTGTTCCAATTTGACCAGTCTGGCCCCGGCTTTGCCTACACTATAGAGCCCCCTTTGTCAAACCAATAACCCATTGCACCATGGTACAATGACCACATCTACTCTCTCAACAGACCAACCTGAAATAGAAATATGTATTAGAAAATTAATAAAGCTCAATATATTTTGATGAGATATCTATACATCTACACACTTTAGCAGGCTTATAGATGATAATCCTAGACTTCAGTTTAGCACAGTGGCTAGACCAGGGGTTTCCAAACTAAGGGTTACAATCTCATGTGAGGTTACAAATTTAATTGCTATAAACACTTCAGGGTATGCTTATAGTAACGTCCAACATTCTAGCAATATCTAAAGGCTTGTCCAACAAAGTTGTTTGGGTGCCAGGGCTGCCAAAACGAATGAGCAAAACAGGATCAGGATCCAGATGTACAAAGACCATTCCCAAACATACCCCAGAAGTCTTATGGATGTAATTACTGCCAAAGATGATTTTACCAAGTATTAACCTGGAGGGAGGGAGATATTTATGCAATCCATAAATGTCTGATTTTTTGTTTAATTCATCTTTGTCTCACAATAAAAAATATTTTGAAGTTAGAGGTAGTCCAGCTTATTGTTGACCGAGCAAATTTTGGAGAGGAGAATGGATGGTAGAGCCAGGTGGTTAGGGTTAGCCTAGCACAGATGCCTGCCTGCTTTCTGCACTTCTGCTTCCTCATGGACAATTTTTGGTGCCTCTTTCACTGACCAGCAGTATCTGGTGTCACTGTGTTCTTGTGGCACAATTTGCATAGCATTCGTGCAACCCCAACAACAGTCCATTGTGAACAAGCCCCAGCACCGCCACCACCCTGGTCGCTTTAGGGCAACTGTGCATGGTGGACAATGTGCATGTAAAGTAGGTAAATGTAAAAGAACTATGTCAAAATCGTTCGAATACGCCACATTTACTGCAGTACCACTAGGACTATGCTTAACTTGTTATAATGTACTATCTTAAGCTCTGTGATAGTAATATGTGTTGTGTGTGCATTAATGTTAAACATAAAAAAAAAAAAGACATAAAACTATTTTGTCAGTGCCATACAAATGAACTGGTTCCATGCCTTTATTTTGTTATTCAAACGTATAGAAAAAGAAAAGGCCTAAGAGATTTGAAAGGGTTAAACTCTAAACCATCAAGAGTGTAACTGACAGAGAGAGAGATCGATCAAATGCTCAGACTGTTTACCAGTTATTTGAGCAGGAAGATTCAACAATTTAAATCAAAAAAAAAAAATCTATACTGTGACATAAATTAATCTTTGATCATGTCTAAATATACATCCAAATGCAACACCTACTAAAAGTAATTATAAACCTGTAAACAGTGTTCTCAGCAGCGTTCTCAACCTTGTTTAAAAATAGGCCTATGCTGTCATCTAGTGGTTATACTATATATACACTTTGATTTTAGCCATTTTTCTTCCAATCAAATAGCACTAATCTGCCTATCTTTAACATTCTTACACATACTTACAAAAAAAAAAAGAATACAGTGTGTTAGTATTAGTTATTATATTTCTAATATATGTATATTTTATATAGAAATAAATGTTGTATAATTTATTGTCTTCCTGTTTCCCTTTTTGTCATTACTTTAATGACAAATGTGTAATGTCATTACACCATGGCCGTTCAAGATATCCTATATCCTTTCACAATTTAACATCTTCACTGTATTGGCATAATGCTGAAAAACTTAGATGTGAATCATATAAACCCCTTAGAAGGGGTAGTTAAAAATTCAGAGCCTGGTTTTTCCAAAAAAACACCCACATTCAAACCAAAACAGCTGACTTCCTGTTGGTCAGAGCTAATGACTGTAAATTAGAAAGTTGTCCCGTATGATGAGAACAATATATGTACTGAGTTTGGTGACTGTAGCTAAAACTAACCCCCTCAATGTTTGTCAAAAGATGGCACTACAGAGCTCCCCCACCATGCCAATTTCTAAGGCTTTGCCTTAGATGGCCGACAACTCTGATGTGTTTGTCGAGTTTCATGTAATTTCAAGCATGCTAAGAGCCAGAAAAATACCCAAGAAGATTATTGATGTTTGAGCCATTGCCATGGCAACAATATTTAAGATATCAAGAATACTTTCACAGGTCTAAATCTGCTGTTATTCTGATGAAGTTTGAAGCAAATCGGGTAAAAAATAAGAGGGTGATTTCAAAGCATTTTTGAAAGTTACACACTTGCTGCTGTCAGTTGGTGGCGCTATGACTTTGACTCACAATAGTTGCATCCATGTGATTGGCCTACTTCAATGAACATACAGCTGAAGTTTCATCCAAATCAGTCAATGTATGCAAAGGTTATAACACACTTCCTGTTTCCCTTTTCTCACCATAAATTCATTCCTTTCAGGGCTTGGGCCCTAAAAACCCACCATCCCAGTTTGCCAGTACAAGGGCATTGCCATAAATGGACCATGCATCATTGAGAAGCCATGTTTATTACACAATCTCAACAGTGTTCAATGCTTTTGACATCTCTAGGGTAATCTCATCCACCACTGCTCTCTTGCTACTATAACGGTTTCTTACCAGTAACCTCAGCCACAGAGATGGACTCCAAAACACCTGATATTTCTGGCACTGCCTTCTGAAGTATGGGCCACTGGGGAAAGGAGTTACTCAAAGTGTTCTTTCTGTGGCTCAACCAAATCCCCAGTAGATGTCAAAACTACCCCATACACTTTTGCTTTTGCAACTGATTTTCTGCAGCCATCATGGCTGTCGTATACAGTATGTCACAACTGAATCAGGAAAGCACTCTAAAGACAGCTTCCCTCAACACTTGTGTTAGTTAAATCTGCCTTTCACTGAAGCTTTTGCCAGATACCATCAAGTAACCCAAAAGACTCCAGTGACACTCTACAGTGACACTCTACAATGTGACAAAACCAACTTACTAAGACATTTTTGCCCGTCTTTTTATCCAGGTGGCACCAGCTATACTGATGTGCAACCTTTTGTTCAAAAGGTTTGAATCTGTGGCTTGCACAGAAGTCAACATTTCACCACATGGTTTCAGTTCAGAGAGGCATAGCCATAATTTCCAACATGAGCATTCTGAGGGCCGTCTATCTAACACTATCCACATGCCATTACCTAATCCCATCCTTCATCTTTCTAAGCACTATATGTTGATATCTACATATAGTCTATCTACATTTTATAAATTATTCTGTATTTTATACACTAAAAGTTATTCAGTAAATTTAAATCACTATGTTAACAAAAGTCAAATTTTGGAGGTAAATACTGTTGTAAGCCACTCTAATCGCAAGTTTTGGCTTTACCATAAAGTCCAGAGATGCCATAGTGGCAAAGCTACTGAAGCTAATTTTGGTACTAGAAATGCTTTTCTCAGTGCAAAAACTGAACCCACCAACAAACAAATAAAATATACTTTAAAACAAATCAAATTTGGGTATTTCTGCAAGTAAAAAAAAAATAATTAAAAAAAAAAAATACAGAAAATACGTAAAATAACTGTATTTGAACATTTGAAATTTTTTTCATTTTTATTTTTTTTTATTTTACATATGGGCTTATAAAGGCAAATATTTTACTGAACAAAGCTACAAAATCCCTTATGAATAAATCGGATACTTACGAGTCCTCATCTTCTGAATC
This sequence comes from Ictalurus furcatus, assembly GCF_023375685.1. NCBI lineage: Eukaryota > Metazoa > Chordata > Actinopteri > Siluriformes > Ictaluridae > Ictalurus > Ictalurus furcatus. Next base: position 5,919,337 of record NC_071255.1, on the reverse strand, counting down.
CTCATCACATTCAGCACCATACTTGCAGCTGCTACATTTAGTGAGTTTCTTACTTGTATCTGTACCTGATCCTTCATCATCTATAAGACAAGAACCACAAATTACATGAAATAAGATTAGCATATAATCAAGAACCTGGTTAGCACAGCTAAAACAAGATTAGTTGTTGTAGTAGTGGGTGGTATGACTTTATTTGATACAACTTTTTCAAATCCATTTGCCAGGAGATTTCTCTGCTTTCGGTAAACAACTTAGAACATTGCACCTTTGGTGGCAATTTTTATGTGAACAAAAGTATTGGAATGCATAGTATTAAAGTAAATAACACTTAATATTTAGTTGTATATCTGTCATGAAATCAGTAAGGAAACTCTGAACTACAATTCACATGACCACCTGCACCTGATTCACATTCCTGGTAATTAGCACTCTTATATATAGTCACAGGCTGCAATGCACTCTTATCATCTCACTATACCTTTGTCTATGCTGCCATATTTTGTCTTTGCCAGTGTTTTGTTTCCTTGTTGTAGAGTGTTTCATATGTTTGTTGGTTATTAAATGTTTAAGAATCTCCGTTTGCTTCCGTATCCATCTATGTAAGGTGACAGAATGTGAAATCTAAAACTTGGAAGCAGCAGATTCATCATGAAATACCTGGGCTTCACTCTGGCACCTGTGTTCGAGGAGAACTACGCTATGCCAACAGGAGGAGGAGTACCAAGCTGCGCTACGTAAGCAGCAGGACATGGAGGAATCAAGTTAACAAGTGGGAGCTTGTTAACTGGGCTAGTACCATCTCCCACCCTCGCTCCCCTATTATGGATCTAGTCCAGCAAACGGCGTCAGCGGAGAACATAAGTCAGCCTCCCTGCTTGTCTGAGGACGCCGCTCAGCCTTTCGGATCAGCCGAGGACGTCGCTCAGTCGCCCTGGTTGGCTGAAGACGTTGCTCCATCTCACGACATACCCAAGTGCTCCCCCTCTGTTCGCCAACCCCGCGCACAACACCGTTGTGCTGAGGGCATTGCTTGGTTTACCACTCCACTGAGGAAGGCACTCCGCTTTTCTGCCCGGCTGAGGACGTCGCTCTGCCTTCCTGCTCGGCTGAGGACGTCGCTCTGCCTTCCTGCTCGGCTGAGGACGTCGCTCTGCCTCCATGTTCCGCTGAAGACATCGTTCCTCTTTGTTGCTCTGCGCTGTATGTCACTCCCCCTTCCTGTTCCTCGTGCTCCGTGGAGAGCATCGTTCCTCCCTTCGGCCTCGCGGAGAACCTCGCTCCCCTCTCTGGCCTTGTGGAGAACCTCGCTCCCCTCTATGGCCTCACGGAAATCTTGGAGCTTCCCTCGGGCCTCGCGGAGAACATCACTCCCCTCTCCTGTCCTGCCCCGCAGACCACGTCGCTCTGAGCTCCAGCCCCGCTGAGGACGTCGCTCTGCTTACCTGTTCCGCTGAGGACGTCGCTCTGCTTACCCGTTCCGCTGAGGACGTCGCTCTGCTTACCCGTTCCGCTGAGGACGTCGCTCTGCTTACCCGTTCCGCTGAGGACGTCGCTCTGCTTACCCGTTCCGCTGAGGATGTTGCGTTGCTTTCTTGCTCCACTGAGGATGCCGCTCAAACTCCTGGTTCAGCTGGGGACATTTTGCCCAGGGAGTGCATTTTGGGCGCTCCGGGAGAAGCGGGGGGGGGTTCTTCTCATGAATTCAGTAAGGGAACTCTGAACTACAGTTCCCAAAAGCCACTGCTTCAATGTCACATGACCACCTGCACCTGATTCACGTTCCTGGTAATTAGCACTCCTATATAGTCACAGGTAAGTGCTAAGAGTGCAATGCACTCTTTGTCTCACATTATCATCTCACTATACCTTTGTCTATGCTGCCGTATTTTGTCTTTGCCACAGTGTTTTGTATGTTTGTTGGTTATTAAATGTTATTAAATAAGAATCTGCGTTTGCTTCCATATCCATCTTTGTAACATGACAATATCTCCTGTTTGCAATAACTGCATTAAGCCGGAATAGGACCTCAGTGCACAAGCAACATAAAATCAGCAGTCACATAATAATAATAATAATAATAATAATTATTATTATTATTATTATTATTTTATATAGCACCTATAAAAGTTTCTTTCTCAAAGCGCTTTACAATAAAACAAACACAACATAAGGCAAAAAACAAAAATTAACAAATCAAATACAATATAAAACAATCAGTTAAAATTAAGAAATGTAAAAAAAAAAAAAAAAAAAAAAGCCTTAAATCATGAGCCCCCATGCTCAGACCTTGAGACACCAAGTTAATTAAAGCTTGTGGTTGACTGCTGGGTTCTCACTGTCCTGTGAACAATGGATGAACCCTCACAGATCAGCAAACCTCTCTCTTAAGCTCATTGATCTAGGCCACTGGCCAAGACCTTGTGGTTGGCCGACAGGATAAAAGCCCTGACCCTCAGCTGATAACTTTGCCATTCAAATAGGTATTTTACTCCCCAGGGTTAACTGTTACAGTAGTTAACTAATGCTTTCCCTTTTGTGTCTGCTTGCTGAGATTCTGAAATTTAAGTATTGTGTAACACATTCTTAGTGTGTTTTGAATGGGAGTCTTAAACTTCGAAATTTTTTAATTAATTTGTGTAGTCAACAGTGAAGAAACCTTGTTGTGTTAGTGTGTCCAGAGAAACTTGCATGGAATCTGCTGAGATCACAGTAAACTGTATCAGCTGCAGTGTGCCTGTAACTAAGCTTTATCTCATTGTAGCAAAAGTGAGACTGTTAAACACCACGCCTTGAAATGAGCTACGAGCACGATTTGTTATTTGTGCAGTGTTGAAGTGTCCCAAAACTTGCAAAGTTCTGACAATTTTGTGCAGTAACAATCTGTGCGGAACTCTGGCACAGATGTCCTAGGAAGCTCTGGGGCAACTCTGAACTGTTAATGCATAGTTTACCAACCCCGTATTGTAAAGAAACACAAGCTAACTCAAAGCAGTAGTGTTTCAATTTGGGTTTAAGCTAATACCATGTAGGATCTCAAACACAAGCAGGATATATGACGCACAAAAAAAATAGACGCACAAAAACTGTGGACACTCTCAGACAGAAAACCCCACAGACAGCTCTGGCTGCTATAGGGATCATAAAGCATTGAATCCTGACTCAGCAGACACTGAGGAGCCACTTAAGTAATGCCTGTTTGCAATTGCCTTATCTAAGGTATTCTGCAACAACAGGGCAAGAAACCACAAAAACTGCTGTCAGTGATTTGGGCCTTTGGGCCAGACCAGATGGCTTACCCAACAGATAAAATCCAAGGTATCCAGTGCCTTCTGCTTGGTTGGCATGAAAACCTGCACCTACACCGGCCCTTTCGGGATAAGATTGGACACCACTGCCTTAGAGGGCTGGCCTAGCCAGAAAGAGTTAAACCCAACAACACCAAAAATCTCTTGGCTCTCACTCTCCTCTCATCAGAAGTGGTGGCAGTGGAAAGTCTCCGGTTGCTCTTCCAAGACACCACTCAAACGCAGACTAGACCACTGATGAATAACCATTGTGGGAATCCTCTCAACACCATGATGTAACGAGGAAATCCCCTCAACAGGCAATACCCCAGAATCTAGCTAAGACTGGTACATATAATATTAAGCTTAAAGCTCTTCTAAAATAAGTGAAATTAGATTAATAAGTAGATGGTTTGCCCGCCTGTCTGCCTGCCTTATTGTATATATTAATAGAGATGCACCGATACTAAATTTCTCAGCCGATACCGATTATCGCCACAAGGAGGCCTCCCCTGCAGAGCCAGATTCCCACCTAAGAACTACAGTGATCATGTCCCAGCCCAACCATCTGACCCAGCGAGACTGTCACTGCCTGCTTTACTAAGACAATGCCTGTATTGGGATTAGGATTTCTGTGTGGACATTTTGTCCAGAGGGCCAGGACCGCTGTGTTGATCTAGGAGAAGTATTTTGCATTTCTGTGTTTTGCACCAGAGCCATACCAAGACTCCGATTCTCATTTTTGTTTCATGCTTTTTGATCCGGTTTTTGTTCTGGGTAGGCGATTCTCGTCTAAGCCGTTTTTTCCGGTTTGCTGATCGCCTGACCTTGTGCCTGTTTTGTGACCTTGATACTGCCCTACGATTTTGGCTTTGTCTGCCTAACTCTCTTCAATAAAAAGTTTAACTGCACTTTATCCGAGCTCAATCTAAAAAAGAAAAGCTAATTTCCTTACACTGGTGACCCACTGACATCACCAAACTGCAGGCTTGTACCACAGCTTTGTTTGGACTCACCCATTTTTCTAAGGATCAAAAATATTGGGACATGTGACTGACAGGTGTTTCTTGTTGCCCAGGTGTGCCCTGTTAGACTGATTGTTTAAACAATGAATAGCTTTGAATGCCTACTCTTGGTTTGAGCCCTGGGTTTCACCTGTGAAATCTCACTTGTTAAAAAGAATAAACCAACATGAAGCCCAGAGGGAGGTCTACGGGAGAAAAGCAAGCCATTTTTAAGCAGAGAAAAGAGGGAAATTCCATCAGAGCCATTGTACAAGCATTTGCCACAACCAATACAACAATTTGGAATGTCCTGAAAAAGAAAGAAAACACTGGTATACCAACAACTGGAACAGGTAAGCTGGTTGATCGGAGAAACACAGAGCTGTGTTATGGCATGGGCTTGCATTGATGCTTCTGGAATGAGTCACTAACCTTTATTGATGTAACTCATGATGGTAGAAGCAGAAACATTCTGCATGCCAGCAGAGAAATTAGGAGGAACTTCATCATGCAGCAAGACAATGAAACAAAACACACTGCCAAAACAATAAAGTAATTCATGAGAAAGAAAAAGTGCAAGCTTTTACACTGACCTTAACCAAACTGAGCATGGATTTCACCCCCTGAAGAGAGAAGGGAGAAACCCCCAAAACAAACAAGCATCACAAAATGCAACATTTCTATTTCATTGCTTTCAGCACCTGGATGTCAATCACATGCACGTGCAGGTCGAGTGTTTTTATCAACAAAGTCACCTGTGACCTGGGTGACGTATGACTTTTGCCCTGTACTAAAGGCACGTTCACCCTGGAAGTGACCTCTTGTTATCTTCTCATGTTGGTAAGCAGGTTTCAGGAGTGCAGGCACCACTGGTAGTCTTGTAACCTGAAGTAGGGTTGGAACTACGAACTTTCGTCCTCCAAAGACTGTGGCTAGCCTTTTTTGTGATTGTTTAACTTCAGATAGCACACTGTCCAGCAAAAGGTAAGTGAACTCTATCAGCGCTGTTTAGGCGTGCCAATCGGCAGTCAATCATTATGTGTCGACTACTACTATTCTACAATGCACTCAACCAGTTCAAGTGTTTTTTATTGTGATTTCAACCATATACGAAACATTGATCCTCTAGGACCATGGTGCTACATGAAACAACACATTATCCACATGAGACAACAGAACTAAATAAGATCTGGGTTCGAATTTGGAGTTCGATGGAGTAAGACGCAAAGTTGGAGGCTCCTGCTGATTTCGATTAAAATTGTAATTAATTAGCACTTTTTGGTCATATAATATATTTTGACTTATTCTACTTCTTTTCCTTGTTTGCACTTTTAACTTTGTGGCTCGTTAAAATGTCTGGAAAGAACACGAAAACCCGTGGTAGCATTCAGACACGACTGAGGCCTAGGGTGCGCGCTGCGAGCGAGCCCCCTTCTCCCTCTGAATCCGCATCCGCGTTGCCGAGCGGTGACCCTGACTTTGCCGCACTCAAGCTTGAGTTGCTGGCTTCACTAAGGAAGGACATTGCCGATATTTTTAAAAAGGAGTTCCAGGAGATTCTCAGGGATGCACTGTCTACTATCCAGCTTGACCTGCATGCCGTGAAAACACAGCAGGCTAGTGATAGAGTTGCTACCGAGGCTACCATATCAACACTGAAAGGTACTGTTGGGGAAATGCAGCACGCTCTCTCCTGTTGCACCAATGACATAGTTCATATGAAGACTACTATCGAGTCTCTCACTGCGACCGTGACTCAATTAGAGAATAAATGTGAGGATTTGGAGTCGAGGTCACGGCGCAATAACGTTAAGATAGTGGAAGTTCCAGAGGGCGCTGACACATCTACAATTACTGCTCTAGCGGCCTTGTGAAAAGAGGCATTTGGTCTGGAGAAGGAGCCGGTTTTGGACCAGTCCCACCGGACCCTTCAGCCGAAGCCCAAGCCTGGTAAACGACCACGAGCTATTGTGTCCAGATTCCACCATCACAGTGACTGTGTTGACATTTTACGCCGTGCGAGAGAGATCCAGAGGATTAAAGTGAGGGAACTGACCATCTCCGTTTTCCCTGACTACACAGCCAAGATAGCCCGGGCCGCATTTAACGAGATTCGGCGTCAACTTCGTGATATTGAGGGTGCTTGCTATGGAATACTTCACCCAGCTCGGCTTCGCATTACATATAACGGTGTCCAGAAGGACTTTATTTCAGCAGAGGAAGCAGGAGACTATGTTAAACTCTTGATATCGGGGTGAACTGCATCACCTATATAGTGGAGCATTTTTTTACTTTTCTTTTATTTATTTTTTTGCACTTGGCCTTCCAGCTCTACAGAGTTCATATTCTTATTGAAGATATTGTCGATGCATTACTTCGTCTAGATTTTGTGGACTCACTCCTCTTAAATGTACCTCTGTATTAATGTGCTTCTCTGTTTTGTTGCTCTGACTGGGTTAGAGTTTCTGTTTATTTAATTTTATTAGTGTTATTTCCTCAACTTTACGTGCTACACTGTTATATTATTTGTTACAAGTCTTTAAAAGGTAAGGACATTATATTTGTTAATGTGCGCAGACTATCAGATTTGAAGTCAGTAGGGGACCTTTCTCTTACTGGAATTTTTTTGTTTAGGTAATTTTGTTTGTTAGTTCAGCTTACTCTTTGAGTTGTTTTCAAATTGTGGACAACTCTTGGTGGGAAACACTGCTGTCTCCCTTGTTTTATGGAGACTTTGGGTGTGCGTTGGGGGGGGGGGGGGTTCGGGGGAGGCCCCACTTCGGCTCTAATTGGATATTTATATTCCTATGGTTTACTTTATTTAAATGGTTAGTAGTAATATGGATTACTGGGACAGGCACGCCTTTAAGATTTATTAGTAGGAACCTCAGAGGTATGGGTAATCCTGTCAAGAGATCTAAGGTTTTTACACATTTGAAACGTTTAAACTCCAATATAGTATTTTTGGAGACGCACCTACGTATTAAAGATCATCAAAGGTTACACTGACCTTGGGTGAGTCAAGTCTTCCACTCGAACTTTAATTCAAAAGCAAGAGGGGTCGCTATTTTACTTGACAAAAGGTTACAGTTTTCATCCACTAACGTTATCGCTGATGCGAACAGTACATATATTATAGTTGCTGGTACTCTAATGCAAAGACAGGTATTGCTGGTAAATGTATACGCTCCAAACTTTGATGTGGAATTTGCCAATAGATTGTTGAGCAATCTCCCTTTCTTAAATACTCACCTGTTGATTTTCAGTGGAGATTTAAACTGTGTAACTGACCCAAATTTAGATCGGTGTAATCCCCGTACTCTGAATCAATCTGCAATGTCTAAAACATTTTCCGATTTTAGGTGCATCATTCCTATTCGAGGATTGATAATTTTTTTAATATACAGCACTCTTGATTCTTGTGTAGTTTCTTCTGACTATTTGGGTATTGTAATTTCTGACCATGCGCCACTACAATTAGATATTCATCTTTCTATTTATAAACGTAGCCCACCGCCTTGGAGATTTAATTCTCTTCTTTTAGCAGACAGTGAATTCTGTGAGTTCATTTCTACTTCTATTGATGACTTTCTTTTCTTCAATCAGAATGACTCCACCTCTTATTCATTGTTATGGGAGACACTTAAATCCTATATCAGAGGGCAGATTTTTTCTTATTCTGCTCGCTGTAATAAAAAACGCGCTGCTAGGGTTAACGAACTTACATCTGCGATCAGTAACCTCGATCAGAGATGTGCATTGAACCCCTCTCCAGAACTTCTCAAACAGCGTCCTGACTTGCAGGCAGAATTTAATCTTATTTCGACTAAAGAGGCGGAACGCTTATTGTTACGTACTCGTGGTTCATATTATGAACATGGCGACAAGCCGAGTCGTTTACTGGCACATCAGCTATGGCGACAGGCCACTTCCTGTCTCATACCTAGTATAAAAAACACTTATAATATTGTCACTACAGATCTCATGGAAATTAATGCTACTTTTAAATCGTTTTACTCTTCGCTTTATAAGTCCGAATTTCCAACAGACAATACTAAAGTGAATGCATTTCTTCAAAATCTTTGTAACCCTGTTATTGATTCGAATACTGCTATGCAACTGGACTCCAAACTCTCTCTTGAAGAAATTTTAATTTCAGTTAAAACTATGCAATCTAACAAAGCTCCTGGCCTGGATGGGTTTCCAATTGAATTTTTAAAAACGTTTATTGGAAAATTAGCTCCAATGCTTTTGGCTATGTTCAACGAATCTTTGGAATGTGGGTCTTTGCCTCCAACATTGACACAAGCCACGATAGCTCTGCTTCTTAAGTAAGGATCCATCCTCCTGCGGTTCTTATAGACCGCTGTCTCTGCTTCATGCAGATGTAAAGGTGTTGGCGAAAGTAATGGCATCTCGTTTAGAGAATGTACTCCCTTATATTATATCTGAAGAGCAGAACGGTTTTATAAAGGGACGTCAATTGTTTAATACCCGTACACTCTAATATAATTTATTCATCCATTCGTCTGTTCTCCCTGAGATTGTGATTTCATTAGATGCTGAAAAAGCATTTGATAGGGCTGAGTGGGAGTATTTGTTTGCAGTCTTGAGGAAGCTCGGATTTGGGGATAAGTTTATTTCTTGGATTAGCCTCCTTTACTCATCCCCTAATGCCAGGGTTCAGACAAACGATATTTATTCGGATTATTTTGCTCTCAGACGAGGGTGTCATCAAGGTCGTCCTTTATCCCCTCTGATTTTTGCTGTCGCTATCGAGCTGCTGTCTACTGCACTAAAATCTTCTCCCTTGTTTAAAGGAATAGTTTGATACGATGTAGTATACAAATTGTCACTATATGCTGATGATTTGTTATTGCATGTAACCGATCCTATTGCGTCTATGCCAGCTGTCTTGGGTGTTCTGGAGTCCTTCGGTGTTGTCTCTGGTTATAAATTAAATTTAGATAAAAGGGACTGTTTTCCTGTCAATACTGCAGCATTTTCTCTCCAACAGTCAGATTTACCATTTCGATTTAGTCAGTCAAGTTTTAAATGCCTAGGTATCAACGTGACACGTTCTTTATCTAATCTTTTATCAGCTAACTTCACTCCCCTTATCTCAAAAAATCTAACATTCAGAGTTGGGGTAACTTACCCCTATCTCTAATTGGCAGGATCAATGTCGTCAAAATTAGTATATTACCGAAGTTTCTTTTCCTGTTCCAGCAAGTGCCTCTTTCTCTGCCAAAATCATTCTTCGAATCATTGGATAAGATAATTAGTACATTTATTTGGAGAGGGAAGCCACCAAGGGTTAGTAAGTCTTTATTGCAGAAATGTAGACTTAGTGGAGAACTTGCATTACCCAATTTTCAATTCTATTACTGGGCTGCGCACATTCATAAACTTTGCTACTGGGTTAAATCTCCTGGATTTTCTTAGTCTAAATGGGAACTATCTTCTTGTAGGGAATCCTCTTTACCTGCTTTGCTTTACTCCTCTTTACCTACAAAACTCTCCCTATATACTGATAATCTAGTTGTCCTCAACACACTTATGACTTGTTATCAATTTAGACGGCACTTTAAATTTGTAGGTGCATCCTCTTTGGGTCCTTTAGTCAACAACCATCTATTTCCTCCATCGTGTTTGGACTCCACATTTTCAGTATGGTATGACAAGGGTATTAAACAAGTTAGAAATTTGTATGCCGATGGTGTGTTTGATAGCTTTGCCAATCTGGCATCCACTTATGACCTCCCTGTGACGCATTTTTTTTTCGGTATTTTCAAATTCGGAATTTCGTTTCTACATGTTTTCCTGATTTCCCCTCTGCGCCTCCTGAGCAAGCTTGGGAAAGCTTGTTTTCAAACAATCCCTATCAGAGAGGAATGATTTCTAGGATTTATGATTTTATTCTGGCGCTAGGTAGTGAGTCGAGTAACAAAATTAGGAATGCGGGGAAAACGTACTTAGGAGTACAGATAAGTGAGGAGTGTTGGGAACATGCTATAGGGAGGGTACAGTCTACCAGTTCTTGTGCTCGTCTTGGACTTATACAGTTCAAAGTTTTAAATAGGAGTCCATCTGTCCAAGTCGAGACTTTCTGTGATGTATCCGGACGTAGAGGACAAGTATGATAAATGCCATGGCTCTCCCTGCCATCTTGGCCATATGTTTTTCTTCTGCCCTGATCTCCATGGTTTTTGGTCTGGTTTTTTTTTTACCATCATGTCCACTATTCTCAGGGTAGATTTAAAACCTTGCCCATTGATTGCTGTATTTGGGATTCCTGATGACTCAGTTCCATTGAGCTCCATACAAAAGGATGTTATTGCTTTCACATCCCTTATAGCAAGACGTTCCCTACTGTTGCATTGGAAGTCTGCTAAATACCCATCTATCTCCCAGTGGCTAAAGGACGTGATGTTTTTTCTAAAACTCGAGAAAATAAGGTATACGATGAAGGGCTGTATGGGCAAGTTTTTTTTTTTTTTTAAATAAATGGCATCCCTTTATCGTATACTTTATGGAGTTACAGACACTTCCCACTTAAATTTTTGTGCCTGTTAGTTGTCCTTGTACCTGTTTAATGTGCATTCTATTCACCATTGTATATATGATTCACTTGGTTCACCGGCAGTAGGGGTATGGCTGCCATTTGTTTTGGGAGAGGGTCCTTTTGTCTCTGTTTTTGGCTTAGGTAGTTAGGGAAGTATTTGTATTTTCTTTGTTATTTTCCTTTTAGGTAAGCTATCTACCTAACAATAGAATTCTTTTGTTTATTATTTTGGCCTTGGCCCACCCTGAAGTTACGCCTGGTTTGGTTAATTTGTACAGTTATATTTATATAACTGTATATTTATATACAGTAACTGTGCCTTACAATATACCACAACTTTTTAACACAAACCTGGTTGTGTTTTTATTCGTGGCTCCTAATTTTTAAAAGGTCAATTCCATTGAATCCCGAGCTGGTCACTCTGTGCGGCCTAACCTAGACTGGGCCGTAACAGATTTGTGGACTCGTCCGGGATTGATTGATTTTTTTTCTTTGTGTGGTGAGTCAGGTTGTGTTGGTGTATTGTGCCTTTTGTAAGGATGACTTGATTTGATTACGTTTATGTTGTGTCCTTCATTAGAGGACTTTGAAAGGTGTAGGAAGGATGACCTGCTCCATATTGGAGACTTTTTTCATGTGGCACTTCCCTGTACGGCTAGCAAAAAGGTAGTTAAAGCGGCGTTGTATGAGGCACTCGTGGCTCAACAGGTCCTACCTGAGCGTGAAGCACTTCCGGGCATCGCCGCGCAGCCTACCCAGCCTCTTCCAGTTACCGACAGGGCGGAGGCCATGACTGATCCGGAGGATAAGGTTGTTACAGGTCGCAAACAGCCCGAGGCCGGCGCAGTGGACTCCGGTTGGCAACTAGCGCTAAAAGAGCTCGAGTTGGAGATTAAGCGGCAAGAGTACCAGACGCAGCTACTGCGAGTTCGGGAGCAGGAGCTGGACGCAGAAGGCTCGACCTGGCAGCTCAGCAGCGGAAGCCGGTGCCGCTGCCATGGAAGCTTAACTGCCCGAGAGCAACCTCCCCGTATTCCATTGATGCAGAGCACTCCAGCCCGCAGCCGACTCCAGTGCCATCCTCATCGGTGAGTCCACCTAATTTTGATGTTAGCCGACACATTGGGCTAGTGCCTGTATTTTAAGAAGATAAAATAGATGCTTATTTTGCTGTGTTCGAGAAAATAGCCACAACATTAAGTTGGCCAAAAAATGTGTGGACATTGTTACTGCAGTGTAAACTTTCTGGTAAAGCACAAGAAGCATGTTCCACCCTTACCTTAGAACAGAGTTTGGAGCACGATACTGTTAAGGCTACGGTTCTCCGAGCATATGAGCACAGGCCAGAAGCTTACCAGCAAAATTTTAGGAACACTGTTAATTCCATGCACCAAACCTATGTGGAATTCACCCATGAGAAAGCCATACTGTGTGATAAATGGTGTTCAAAATTCCTCACGCCACCAGCTGATCAGTTTTGGGGACTGATATTGTTAGAGGAATTTAATTCATGTTTGCCAGAATCACTGGTGGTGCATTTGAACGAGCAGAGAATTAATACACTGTCCAAAGCTGCTATTTTCGCAGATGAGTTTGTTTTGACTCAAGGTTGTGTTCAGTCCTTCTCTGTCTCGGAAAGATGCGTCAGCATGTTCATCAAAGCCTGTGGGTAAAACCCATACCTTTTCTAAACCTTGAACAGTCTTATGACTGTTTTTATTGTCATGAGCCCGGTCACATCATTGCAAATTGCCCTGTATTAAAGCGAAAGCAAGTGAGGCAACAAACAGAGGTTAAAAAGGTTAATGCAGCTGCGGTTTCACAGAATGTTTCTGAAGGTCTTTGTCAAATTGATCCAGAGTTTGAACCTTTCGTATATCCTGGTTGTGTCCCCTTGGGTTATAATGAGGTAAAGAAGCCTGTGCATGTGCTGAGAGACACTGGGGCTGCTCAGTCGTTTGTGCTGGAAAAGGTGCTACCCTTCTCTGAAGCCTCTTACGAACGCAGTGGTGTGTTAATCCAAGGCATTGAACTGGCTGTGATACGTGCGCCCCTGCACACGGTATATTTGGAAACTGAGGGTTTCTCAGGTCTGGTGAAGGTGACTGTTCGTCCAGCTTTGCCCGTTAGTGGGGTTTCGGTCATTCTAGGGAATGATATAGCTGGTAATAAAGTCTTTTCCTTAACTGAAGTAGTTTCAGAACCTGTGAGTGGTAATATTCAGCCTGGTGACCAGCACTCCTCTGTGTTCCCTGTTTGTGTGTTAACGCGGGCCCAACAAAAGAAGTTGGGTGATGTAGTTGATTTATCGGCATCCTTCCTATCTCAAGAGGAGCCCCTTAAGGAACTTGATGGTGCCTGTGAAGTACCACATGAGGTAGAGGTCCGTCCTGTCCCTGAGATAGATCTACCTGTGTGTCGTGACCAGTTAGGGGCTGCTCAGAAATTACACACTTCTTTAGCACAGTGTTTTGAATCTGTAAATGGTCAACCTGAATCTGAACCTTGTCAGTCATTATATTTTATTGAAGATGGGGTGTTAATGAGGAAATGGTCTCCGCCTAGTTCCACTGATGATTGGTTGGAAACATTTCAGGTGGTAGTTCCTAGCCCAATGAGAAGTCATGTTCTGACCTTAGCTCATGATCATCCTTGTTCTGAACATGCCAGGGTCCGTAAGACTTACCAGCGTGCCTTACATTATTTTTATTATGAAAAGTGATGTCGCAAGATACTGCAGGACTTGTCATACTTGCCAGTTAGTGGGTAAACCTAATCAGGTTGTTCCTCCTGCTCCCTTAAAACCCATAGTAGTCAGCACAGACCCTTTTGAACGAATTATTGTTGATTGCGTTGGACCATTGCCCAAAACTCCCTCCGGTAACTGTTACTTGTTGACTATTATGTGCGCTGCCACCCGGTTCCCTGAAGCCATTCCCCTATGCACACTTAAATTGAAAGTAGTGGTCAAAGCCCTTATTAAATTTTGCACTACATTTGGACTCCTCAAGTGCATACAGACTGATCGTGGGACCAACTTCACGTCAAGATTATTTTCACAAGTAATAAGTCAGTTGCGAATTTCCCACCAAGTTTCCAGTTTCCTATCATCCTGAGTCGCAAGGTGCCTTGGAGCGCTTTCACCAAACTTTTACAACTACGCTGCACACGTTCTGTGTGGAAACGGGGAAGGATTGGGATGAGGGGGTGCTCCTTTTATTATTTGCTGTACGTGATGCTGTGCAAGAATCTCTTGGCTTTAGCCCATCAGATCTGGTGTTTGGTCATACTGTGAGAGGCCCCTTAAAGGCCCTACAAGAACAGTGGGTGGCAAAGTCTTCTCCCCCTTCAGAAAAGACTATTCTGAAAGAGGTTCAACTTCTTTGTGAACGGTTGGGGATAGCGAGAGAAATGGCGGGTCTTGCATTACGTCCTGCCCAAGAGGCTATGAAGGAGAGGTATGATCGTAGGGCGGTCTCTCGATCATTTTGTGTTGGTGACCTAGTAGTAGCGTTATTTCCTATGCCAGGATCTTCTCTCTCAACCTGGTTTGCTGGACTGTATGAGGTTTAACAAAAGTTGAGTCCTACTAACTACATTATCAGTATGCCTGGTCGTAGACATAAAATCAGCATGTGACGCATCAATCTGTTGAAAAAGTATCATGCTCGTCCTTCACTGTCTGAGTTCAAACCTGTTCCTGCTGTGATGGCAGTTGTTACACTTCCTGTAAAAGGTCAAAGTTCTCCTTCTGAATATTCTCCAGAGGTTGATCTATATCTCGGAAGAAACTGCATGTCTTGTCTCCACTTAGCCAATTCTGAAGCCGTAAAGCTGGCCGTAAAGCCAGAGAAGTTGGAAGGGTTGTCTATCATTTCAAAGTAAGTTTCCTAATCTATTTTCTGATGTTCCCTCCCGTACCACCATTACTGACCATGACATTGACATAGGTGATCACGTGCCAATTAGACAACACCCATACAGAGTAAATCCTACTAAACGGGCAATTATGAAACAGGAAACTGACTATTTATTGAAAAATGGGTTAGCTGTTCCAAGTGTGAGTCCATGGTGCTCCCCGTGTCTTTTAGTGCCAAAGCTGATGGTTCTTTTCATTTTTGTACAGATTACAGAAAGGTTAATGCTGTGACAAAACTTGATTCGTTTCCTCTTCCCAGAATGGAGGATTGTGTCGATTCTGTTGGTGTGGCTAAGTTCACTAGCAAGCTGGACCTTCTTAAGGGTTATTGGCAAGTTCAATTCAATTCAATTCAATTTTATTTGTATAGCGCTTTTTACAATAGACATTGTCTCAAAGCAGCTTTACAGAAATATCAACATGGTATACAGATATTAAAGGTGCGAATTTATCCCAACTGAGCAAGCCACTGAGTGGCGACGGTGGCAAGGAAAAACTCCCTAAGATGTTTTAAGAGGAAGAAACTTTGAGAGGAACCCGACTCAGAAGGGAACCCATCCTCATCTGGGTAAGTTCCCCTTACCCCACGAGCAGCTGAGATCTCTGCTTTCGCTACACCCGACAACTTCCTCCAGTATACAATCATGGCTTTCGTGTTACAACCCGCTATCTTTGGGATGGGAAGTTGAGGTCTCCCAGTCAAGAAGTCCAGAATCCAGTTGCAGATGGAGGTGTTCATGCCCAGTTGGTTCAGCTTTCCAATCAGGTGCTGAGGAATGATTGTGTTGAATGCTGAACTGAACTCTGTGAACAGCATTCAAATGTAGGTGTCCTTTTCCAGGTGGGTGAGGGCCAGATGTAGGGTGGTGGCAATAGCATCATCTGTTGAGCAGTTGGTGGGATACCCGAACTGCAGCGGGTCCAGTGAGGTAGGCAGCAGGGTCTTGATGTGCCTCATGACGAGCCTCTCGAAGCACTTCATGATGATGCATGTGAGTGCAACGGGACTGTAGTCATTGAGACACTGGAGACTTCTTCAGCATGGGGACAATGGTGGTAGCCTTAGAGCACGTTGGAACGATGGCGCTGCTCAGGGAGATGTTGAAGATGTCAGTGAAAACATTTGCTAGCTGATCTGCACATCCTATGAGCACTCTACCAGGAATGTTGTCTGGTCCAGCCAGATCAGCCAGATTTTCCTCAGCCATGGTGAGACACAGCACCTGGTCATTGGGAGGAGGGGTGGTCTTCCTCGCTGCCACGTCATTCTGCGTATCTGGAAGGGAGGCATCACTGTCACAGGTGGGTGATGTTGTCCAGTAGTTGCTGATTGCCTGAATGCCCTGCCACATGCACCGCATGTCGCCGCTATCTGTGAAGTGACTGTGGATTTTCTGACCGTGTGCATGCTTTGCCTCTCTGATGGCCCAGGACAGTTTGGCCCTAACCTGTTCTTAGGGCCACCTTGTCACTTACCCTGAAGGCGGAGTCTCGGGTCCTCAGTAGTGCTCACACTTCCGCAATCATCCACAGCTTCTGGTTGAAGCGTGTGGTGACGGTGCCGTCATCAATGCACTTGCTGATGTAGCTGGTCACTGATGCCGTATATCCCTCCAAGTTGGTGGAGCTGCTGTCATTTGCAGCCTGCCTGAACATGTCCCAGTCACTGTGCTCAAAACAGTCCTGAAGAGCACAGATGGCTCCTGCTGGGCAGGTTTTCACCTGCTTCAAAACCAGTTTGGAGCATCTGACGAGTGGTCTGTATGCAGGAATTAGCATAACAGAGATGTGGTCTGAGTAGCTGAGGTGGGGGTGGGGCTCTGCCCTGTACATGCCGGGGATGTGTGTATAAACAAGATCCAGCATGTTCGTCCCTCTTGTTGCAAAGTCCACATGTCGGTGAAATTTAGGGAGCACTGTTTTGAGATTCACATGATTGAAATCTCCGGCGATAATAAACAGTCCATCGGGGTGTGTTCTGCAGTTCACTAATAGCCCCATACAGTTCACAGAGTGCCTCATTAGTGCTGTACATTAGAATGTATACTCCAATTATCAGGACAGCGGTGAATTCCCGTGGTAAATAAAATGATCTGCATCTAACAGTCACAAACTCCACCAGCGATGAGCAGTAACTAGAAACTAGCACAGAGTTCTTGCATCATTCCGTGTTGATGTAAACACACAAGCCACCACCGCGAGCCGTACCACACAGATCTGCATTTCTGTCGGCATGAAATGAGGCAAGCCCGTTTATCTGAATGGCGGCATCCGGAACTTGGTTGCTGAGCCACGTCTCTGTGAAAACAAAGACGCAGCAGTCTCTAAACTCACACCGCCTTTCTTGCTGGAGTCGGATGTAATCAAGTTTATTGTCCAGGGAGCAGACATTGGAGAACAGGAGGGACAGGGAAGCCGGCCGGCTAGGGTTTGCTTTTAGCCTAGCATGGACCCCCGCCCTATTCCCATGCTTCCCCCTCCTCGCACACCGCTTTTGACATCCCCTCCCCCAGCATCAGGCGATGTCGAGGACTGAAGGCCTGGTCTCCGCAGCAAGCTGAGATCACGTAGCTTCTCCAGCAGATCATCATGCAGGTTGGTGTTGCATGATTTCTGTATTTTAGCAGTGTCTGGCGATGGTAAACATGAACACCGGTTTCTCTGATGTCCATGTTTGGGCAAGTTAACTAACCCATTTGTAAAGTGCTTTAATTTACTGGTTTTCATTCACTCAGCTCACACAGCTCAATAGGTTTAGATTGCCTTGATAGATAGGTCTAACCTACGGTATCTACAACCCATTCTCACTTATTGCTCATGCCCCCAATGACACCTTGTCACCATGTCATTTCGGAAGAGTGGGAAACGTGTGTCCAAACCAAAGTTGAAACACCCACTGAAAGTTCATGTTTAGAGAGTAATACCCAGACTTGTCCCGGGACCTGGTTGAAGACTCCACCAGAATCCCCTGATATGAATCCCATTGAGATGGTGTGACATGTGCTGAAAGACTATTCAGAAAGAAGCAAAAACCAACTACAATGTCTGACTTAATTGCAGTCATGAATAAATTCTGGTTAGAGGAACTTACAAGCTATCTTACAAGCGATCTCAGCATGCATCAAGTACATAAATCGACTGTTTAAAGATCTTCTAGCCGTGGCTGATCATCAGGATGGATACACTGGAATGTATCATACATAGGCTAAAGTGTAATGCCCTACATGAAAATACTGTACATTTCTGAGAACTTTCCAATAAATATAAACTTTTTAATTGGCATAATCATTTTGCTGTATATTTGTACTTATTAGATTTGACTGGAACATAATAAAACTGAGTACCACAGTAATGAGTGTATCTCTATTTGTCAACAAACAAACATGCATGCCAAACATGGGTCATAAAAATACTATGACACCCACTATATAGGAAATAGTAAATTAGTGAGTGATTCCAGATACAGCAGGACACGTCTGAACAGTTGCTCTACATGGTCTGTCACAAGGATGGACACAATGACAAAAAATGTGACTTAGAAAGTCATGCAAGTAAAAAGAAACACATAAGGTCACAGTTATAAGATGCAGCCTAAACTCACAATTGTGAGAATTAAAGTTGCAACTGTGGGAAATAATGCCCCAAATTGGGGGCGAGTGTAACCGGCTGGTCAGAAATTCCACCCCACACCCCGTAAAAGGAAGGTGGAAAGAGTCAATTTAAGGTGCATTCACACATATGGCGACTCACAGCGACAAAGCGACCAGAGACCATTCATTTTCAGTGAGAGCTGCCAATTTCCGGCGACATGAGCAACAGCGACTATTGCCAACTGGATATGGCCGTGTCCAGTAACTTTGAAAGTTGAGAAAAGTTTCACTTTATTCAAATTTGGAGCGACTTGGTGCAGTGACTACCAAGGGAAGGCAGAAGAGCACACATGATCCGTAGCCACCCCTGCTCACAAGCAGAGCCACTGCGGCAGTAACCATTAGCTTAGCGGATTTAAAGCAAACAAAAAATTAAATAAATAAATAAATAATGAAACAAACACTTTTTGTTGCAATCGAGCAAAATCCCAGTGTAGCTCCTATCTTGGGTGAAGTATCTGGCCTGTCGTTGCTGTTGTGCCCGGAATGAGCAGCACCAAGCCGACACGAAACACAGAGGCCACAGCCGAAAAGCAGCAGTCCAGCTTCTGGTCACCATTGAACAATATAGTGAATGACACCCTGATGGTGACGCTCATTTACTGAGATAGGAGCTACGCTGGGATTTTGCTCAATTGCAACAAAAAGTGAGTGCGTTTTATTACTATTATTTTGCTTTAAACGTGCTACAGCCATAAGCTACGCTAACTGGCGCTTGTGCTTTTGCCAAGCACAGACTGCCTCTCCATCTCGTAGGATATGATGCATATATACGCTGGTGAGTTTTAGACAAGAGCGCTCTCCCTCCAGTTTCATTTTAATGGCAAGAAAACTGGTTTGATGTCAAAAGTGCACCACCCATGTTACTATGGCAACCAGTAGTAGGAACAGGTACTGGCAACTTGCAGTAATACAATCGCCCTGTGCGAACGCACCTTTATCCAACTTCCCCAACATAGACGATTGACTTCAGTCCATATTTTAAATCCATGGAACAAACCTACTACAATTATTGCTAAAACATTGGATTAAGATAATTCTGATCCTAATTGCAGTATACTCTTTGCAAATAATATTTAATTAAAGCTAAATTGTATTGAGAAGTGATCATTAATTTATTTGCTTAGGGAATACATGGGCGTCACATTGTTTTGAAAAGTGGTGGAGATGAAGACGTGGGTGTGGAAAGTAGTAAGGTCTATCACTAGTATTCAAGTAAGAAATACTACAGAAACTGAATAAAGCAACTAAATGTAAAATAAAACAGACTTCACTGTAACATGTACAGTAATTCTTATTAAATTACTCAAGTTATTCAGTGAAATGAGAGTGATTTTCTGTCTTTTGTTGTTTGATTAACATTAATGACACAAACAGCAGCAATTTTATTAGACTGATGCACAGATGCTGTATGGACACCACCTATTTTTTCCAACTTTTTACATTCATTTAAGACATAACTGTGTTTGCATGAATACTCAGCCAGACCTGCATTTTGACGTGTGTGCGCATTTATGTGAACGTCCAAGCATAATAAGCCGCTAAAGAGAACTCAATTCGGAACTCATGATGAGGCAGCTTTCTGTGCGCACGTTTCAAGTGTGTGTGTACAGAAAGCCCCTGGTAAGGCAGGGAGACATTCATTAATTTCTTGTCATCTTAATTTTATGTTGCTATTTATTTTTTATCTTACTTTTCATGTTACACATGACACAGACTTGACTGTACTCCAAAATGTCCATTCATAATTGGACTCGTGTCCGGACTCAAGTCCGAGATCGAGTACCCAAACTCTAAATATAGATATCAGCAGGAATGACCTGCTTGACCTGTGTGAACTGAGTGAACTCAGTAACTCACCCAAACACATCCTATAAGAGATTAATCAGAGATTCATACACAACATAAACACAATATTACAACCTGCCTCTGCGCAAAATGACACGAATGCACAACCATCTGTGATAATCAGGATGTGTAAATTACATTGTGAATATGCTCTTTCTGTAATTAGATAAATGTTGCCACATTCTTAAATTAATACATAAACTGCTTATATAAAACAAACAGTACAGGTTCTATAACTATAGTATTTAAATTAACATGGGTAAACTGTGTGTGGTAGAATAACGCAGTGGTAATGTGGTTGTTGCAGGATTCCAGCAACTGGGGTTTAATTTTATTCAGGGCATCAAATCATGTTTGATGTACGAAAACAGATTATGTTAATGCAACTCAATTCAACTGCATGGAACCAATGTATGCATTTGAATGAAGTAAATTCAATGACCTTTTTTCACTGTTTGGACTTCTGTGTTCATTTTAAACCAATTTCTTAATAGTGAAACTTTAAATCTAAGAAAAGAACAAGTTTCCATTGGCAAGAACAGAGATGGAATTCGTTCAATGATACTGTTGGATGAAAATTATGACAGAAAACACAAGGGTGACAACTGTGGGAAAACAAGGGTTTTATTAAGTTGGTAGCGTGTATTCAGGTCCAGGCCCATGCCATGGAATGAGAAAGGACTAAAGGGAAGTTGCCCAGCTGTAGGAAGATAACAGAGAGATAGGATTTACTCTTTCACTCCCAGCCATAAGTCAATCTGTTTCAACTGTAACATAGGTAAATCTGTTGTCTTGGAAAATTTATAAAGTACACAGAATTGGTATAGGGAATAGTATCATAAGTTATTAATACTCACTTACTTTGTAACACACACACACACACACACACACACAAGATATGTAAACACACTAGATAGAAGAAATAAAGATGATTAAAAGAAATAAACAGTTTATACACTTACCCATAGTAAAAAGCAAAGGAAGATTAAGAGAGATGGTTGAGGTCCTCACTTGTTAACAGTTAGATTAATAATGACCTATGGAGCTGAAGTTGTTTTTAATTTAAAAAAAAAAAAAAAAAAAAAGGGGGGGGGGGGACCAAAACCAGTCGGAAATAAGGGAATCAAAAATAAGAACAGCAAACATAATGGGCCTTGAAAATAAGAACAATCAAAGCATAATGGGCCTCAGAAAAATACCTAAAACACACACACAATAGGATTGGAAAAGAGTGAGTGGCATACACAAGGGATAGAAAACTGTATAAAAGAGAAGACCCAACTGAGGGGAGATCAGATCGCTTTGGGATGTCTCACTGTTGGGATCTCACGGTGGTCGGTGGTAAACTTGGACCCTTACTTCTCTCACCTGCTGTGTTCTTGTGTATTTCTTCATCCACAAACTGGTCTAGCTGATGCAAGTATTTACTTTAAGTGATAGTAGCTAATATTAATCGCTTTTCAAGCCAACAATACTTTGAGGAAGGACATTCATATTTACACATTGCGACACGAATCGACTTTCTACACTGGAAAAAAAAGTAATTAAAGGAACACTCGCTACTGAGCTGAGGATCGAACCCCGGTTGCAGGTATACTACAGCAGGGAACATTACCACTGTGCTATTTTGCACACACATCTCAGCCATGTTAATTTCAATACTATAGTCATCGTACCGGTACTACGCAAATCAGTCAGACTCATTTTACATTAATCAATCTTTTAATTAGAAATTTGTTTAAATTAGGTTAATCATAAGTTTTAATGAGAAACATAATATTTTTATGTAAACCACACGTAATATTTTTTCTTAAATCTAACCAACCACACATTCCATTTTTTTTTTAGTGTACTATGTGTTCAACTACAATACGTTGTTCCATGCGTCACCTGGTGGTTATTGTGTGAAGCACAATAAATTAATTTAAATTCTAAGAAGTGTTCCCACATGGTACCGCCACGTGATGACGTGTGACGAATCATGTGAAACCACATGAAATAAACTCACATTCTTAAAGGCCATATCTATATCTATCTATCCATCTAATCAACCTATCTATAGTGCCCTCCACTAATATTGACATCCTTGGTAAATATGAGCAAAGAATACTGAAAATTTGTCTTTATTGTTTAATCTTTTGATCTTTTGTTCACAATAATACTCTGCTCTCATGGATATCAAACAATTGCAAACACAGCACAGGTTTTCCCCCCAAAAAAACTTTGTTAAATATAGGTGTGCAACAATTATTGGCATCCCTACGAATTTGAATATTCCCATTGATATTTAAAATTTTTTAGTACACCTTGGTGTCTAAGAACAAGAAACTACTCAAAATATTGACTTCCTGTTTCACAGGGGTATAAATATGATGTAACACATGGGCCAAATTCCCATAGTCATATATAACAATGGGTAAGACTAAGGAATATAGTTGTGATGTGTGGCAAAAGGTTGTTGAGCTTCAAAAAATGGGAAGTGGCTATAAGAATATATCAAAAGCATTGGAAATGCCAATTTCCACCATTAGGGCAATAATTAAGAAGTTCCAGTGAACTGGAAATGTTATGAATCAACCTGGAATTAGACGTGTGTCTATATTGTCTCAATGAACTGTGAAGACGATGGTTCAAGTGGCCAAAAGATGTCCAAGGATCACAGCTGAAGAACTGCAGAAGTTAGTTGTGTATTTGGGTCAGAAAGTCTCCAAACCAACAACAGTCCCATCACCTACATCACCAGTTGTTTGAAAGGGTTTCAAGAAAACTCTCATCCAAATATAAACTCAAGCGCCTTCAATTTGCCAGACACTACTGGAACTTCAAATGGGATCTGGTACTATGGTCAGATGAAACCAAAATAGAGCTTCTTGGAAATAAATACCAGAGGTGGTTTTGGCGCACACACAGAGGTAGCCATATGGAAAAGTACCTTATGCTCATGGTTTTTGCTCAGAGCAAAAGAGGCATAAACTAATCACCAAACTACTGCAGCCATGTCAACCATCAAAACGATCGGCTCAGTGAGGAGAATTGCATTATTGGGGATGCCAATGCCCTCAACTCAGGATGCAGTAATGCATTATGGGTATTTTAGTGATGCCACATGCACAGTCATCCCCAAAATAAGCGGAATCACAAAACTACCTCAACATACTGTAGATACATCAATAATACTCAGCTCAATCAGGACAATTGCATAGTGTCTATTCTAGTGACGTCACGTAACGTCGCGTGTACATTAACCCACAAAATATATTGAATCACAAAACTACCTGAACATGGACATGTGACATATCAAAACACTCAGGACAATGTGTTGAACTGCACTATGGCTAACATCATCACATGACATCACGTGACCTCACGTGCATGTTAACCCAAAAAATAAGTGGAATCACAAAACTACTGCAGCATAGACATGTGACATATCAAACCGCTCGGCTCAATGAGGAGAACTACAGTATGTGCCCTACAGCTTTCAAGCTACATGCACCACAGACTTTCAGCCTGTTCTGACTCGAGTTTCTATGACTTTTCTAAGTGATCATAATTTCAGAAGTCATGTTACGGAAGCTCAAACTGGCCTAAATTCCCATTGACTTGCATTTAAAAAATTCTGCCCATTATAGCTCCTTGAGCTTTAAAGCTACTTCCACCAAACTCAGCACAGTCCTTCAGGCTTTTCAGACTTATCATTATGTAACGCACAATCAAACTCCCCAAAACTCCCATTCACTTAAATTGACGGAATGTTCAAGATTTCAAACTCCAACTGTCAAAACTCACACACACCTGTGTGCACAAGGCCTGAAGCCCCTCTTCTATCCATCAAACTCTACAACTATTGGCACTCTATCTATATATCTAATCAATTCTATCTATCCATCTATCAGTCTCTATCTTAAAACTGTACATTACCTTCCTATTTCAAACTGATAATATTTGTAAACTTTCAAACTGGCTGTCAAGCCAACATCAAAGTTTGTTGTGACTAATTTTAACTATCTATTTATTATCATCATCACCGTCATAGGAAA